>NC_090277.1:42547500-42847500 GCF_040414725.1 Anabrus simplex
GGCAGCCCTGAAGATGGCTTTCCGTGGTTTCCCATTTTCACACCAGGCAAATGCTGGGGCTGTACCTTAACTAAGGCCACAGACGCTTCCTTCCCATTCGTAGGCCTTTCCAGTCCCATCGTCGCCATAAGACATATCTGTGTCGGTGCGACGTAAAACAAATAGCAAAAAAAAAATGAATGGCGAAGACGTCATAAATACCTAGTCCCCGAGCCAAGGGAATTAACATTACGAGGGGGTTGATTCTGAGAATTGATCTGGGGCCATCGGACCATAGGCAAGTATTCTATCAACTTAGCCACAAAGCCGGAAGCAGACTTTAATTTGGTAATCCTTAGGCCACCATCTCCACTGATTAAGTGTTTAGTATTGACAGTAGCAGAGGCCAGGACCAGTGCCGGATTAAGGTGTTTGGGGGCCCTGGGCTATTAAAAAATGTGGGGCCCCTTCTTCGTAACATCACGTAAGACTAGCATACAGAAGTCGTTATAGAAATACTTCCACTTAAATTGGTGAATAAGGAAGTGTTGAAATAGGCTACAATTTTTTTCTATTTTTCATGTTAATATTTCATAACGCCGAAACATATTTTACATTTGTCTCATCATCACTATCAAATCGACATACAAAACAGAACTTACGTTTCTTGGCACCACTAGGATATTTCCTATCCATTTTACAAGAACATTACAGATTTAACTTACGAATGGTTCAATAATCAGAGGTGAACTGGAAGTTCTCTTCCTGATGCAAAGATATAGTATATCATGTGCATTCCACCGTGCTTCCCCTGTCCCCCTCGCTCACTTCCTAGATCTCTTCCCCCTCTCGCAAGCTGCCAGATTTAAATTTTCGTCAACAATAACCTTTACAATAATTACAGTGCCTAAGTAGCGAGGATTCGTATCTCCGGACGGTAATTGATTCTAGCAGTGATGAAATACTAACGCGGACAGCTGATAAGGAGGAAGGAAGGAAGGAAGGAAGGAAGGAAGGAAGAGTGTGTGTTCGATATTTTGCGACCGTAAATATTCATATACATGCACGGAGGTAGAGCAGCTGGGCTTTTTATACAATTTTAGGTTCGGCCAATGACCGGGGCCCCTTGGCACGCGGGGCCCGGGGCTGTAGCCCCTTTAGCCCCCCCTTTAATCCGGCCCTGGCCAGGACAATAGCTTGTGAAGCAGCCTTGACAACACAGCAGGCTTTTCCGTTGGCTATTGGCTGAAACTCAAAACGCAATGTCTTCGCGCCACGAAGAAGGTTTGACGTTCACTAAACTAATCATAGAAAAGGGGTAAGCTATGTTTAGTGGTAGCCCACGGCCCGATCCCAGCATACGCCAGTCACCGTCACCGATGTATACTTCAGCAGCAAGTGCTCGAACCGCCACTTTCTCGACATGCCGCCTTGATTGCAGAACAACACAGCACACACTAATGGAAGATATCCGTCCACGAATTCGTGGCCACTAATCTTGACGATGTGGAAATATATATAAGTTCTGTGAACGACCAAAGATGCCGCGCACCTTATCTCTGTTTTACCATGACAGATGGCGCCATACTTGGCGGCATAGCGCTAACTACGCTATTAATTCCGTGATCACGTGGCATATGTTGGAGAAACTGGAAACATTTTGCCATGTGTGTGCTCCCCTTCTCTTTCACGCGTCCCGCCAGGTGCTAAAGAAATTCAAGATATTACAAAAATGTGTACTGTCCTTTTTCTTTTTGTGTGTGTTCACGCGAACCAGACTGACGGAAAAAATTTAAAAGGAACGGAAACTATTCACCTACTTGGTGGTGCCAGCGTGTGCTGGTATGAACTGCAAGAGAAAATCTGTCGTCAGGAATTCACTACTCTAGATGGCTTGACAAGATTGGGGAGGAGGCATTATAAGTGGGCATTTAACAATGATTGGTGATGATTATTGTTTTAAGGAGAAATGACATAGGCGAACTGGCCGCGCAACTGTGAGCTTGCATTCGGAAGTGGCGGTTTTGAACCCGAGTCTCACCTTCCCTGGTTTCCGTGGTTTCCCATTTTTACCAGGCTGCACCTTAAGTAAGGCCACGACAACTACCTTCCCTCTCCTAGCATCGCACAAAACTTGTGAAGGAACATTTATTTATTTATTTATTTATTTATTTATTTATTTATTTATTTATTTATTTATTTATTTTATGCCTTTGTATGTGGCGAAGCTAGGGCTCACGGCCCTCTCTTACACTTAACCACAACATACAGCACATAGTAACATAAAGTGGAAAAATAACACTGTGAACAGTCTCAATAATAATAATAATAATAATAATAATAATAATAATAATAATAATAATAATAATAATAATAATAATAATAATCTTTTTCTTCTACTGCTTTTCCCCATACTGTGGGATCGCGGGTGCGAACTATTTTGCCCTGTTTTACACGCGGATGCCCTTTTTGACGCCAACCCTATAAGGAGGGATGTAATCACTATTGCGTGCTTCTGTGGTCGTTGATAGTTTTGTGTACTATCTGAGTATGAAAAGGAAAGTGTTGGGACAAACGCAAACACCCAGACCCCGACCCAGAAGAATTAATCACACGCGATTAAAATCCCGGAACCGGTCAGGAATCGAATCCGGGACCGTATGAACCGAAGGTCTCAACGCTGCCCATTCAGGCAAAGGAGTCGGTCAATAATAATAATAATAATAATAATAATAATAATAATAATAATAATAATAATAATAATAATAATCACACATACATATACGTTGAACTACAGAAAGCTATCCCCCTGAGCACCTGCCACATTGTGAGAAAGTTTCTAGGAACGACTTTTCCTCTGACTTACGCCAAACAGCATGAATTTCCAGGCCGTAGTTCCAGTAATACCGAAGAACAGATTCCCAAAACGGGGAGATAATAAGTTGTTTAGCGACATCATCTGTGCATATTTATTGTATAAATAAATGTAAATGTTGTGATTATTTCTGTTGTAAATATTTGTACATATATGTACCTATAGTTTCATAATCCACCGCTGGGTTTCGTGGTTCAAATCCCGCTCACTCCATATGAGATATGTGCAGGACAAAGCGGAGGCGGGACAGGATTTTGTCCAGGTACTCAGGTTTTCCGTGTCGTATTTCATTCCAGCAACGCTCTCCAGTATAATTTTATTTAATTAATTAATTTAATTAATCATTAATCATTGCCCCAGAGAAGTGCGACAGGCTTCGGCAGCCGTCACAATTCCTATCCTCGCCGCTAGATGGGGGCTCCATTCATTCCATGGATTTTCGTTTTCAGTTTCATAATGCTGAGGGTGACTCCTTGCTTGGGCCGAGTTATCCCATTAGTTACCGGCACAAGTGGAGCCTTCCTAAATGGATGTAATAATAATAATAATAATAATAATAATAATAATAATAATAATAATAATAATAATAATAATAATAATAATAATAATCTGTCTGTACGTATGTATGTATGTATGTATGTATGTATGTATGTACGCGCATCACGAGAGAATGGCTGAAGAGAATTAGATGAAAATTGGTATGTAAAGTCGGGGAATGAGTCACTACAATCTAGGCCGTAAATAATTTTATTCACGCTGAGTGAAATGGTAGTTTAGGGGGAGGCCTCAATTTTAATTCTCTAATCCCTATGTTATTGCTCCTATCGAAAAGCAGGCTTCTACATAACTAAAGTTATAGAGAATACAAGTTCCGATCATTTATGTCTTATTCATGAATTTAGAATTTTGCTGCTTATTCCATATCAACGCCGAGCACTGTTGACGTGGAAATATTGTGCAATAGTGTTAACTGGCAAAGGTTTTCTGTCATGATTGTCTTAAGGTGTAAAAGCGTGTGGTCATCGGTTAATATCGACAAGGAAAATTGTGAACATGTTTATTAAAAAATGAGAAAACCCGTGAAGGAAGGATCGCTGAAGAATAAGACACAAGAGAGTTATGAAAGAAGGAAGGATTCCCTTTACATTAGATATCCTAATATCAGATAATCGGAAGACAACTTAATACCAAGGCCTGCATTATCGGAACCTCATAAAACTGATCAACAACAACAGTACATTGATCATTGTTGTTGTGATGTGTTTTGTCTCTTCTGCTGCCACTCATTTTTTCCGGTAGATGGGATTACTGTGCTGCTGTGTCCCGAGTAAAGGAGCCTGCCTGAATATTGGCGGAAAGTAGCTGGGGAGTGAGACAACTTTGTGCACATTCTATGCTACAGCTTAATAATAATAATAATAATAATAATATCGGTTCAATCGAAAGGGTAAAGCAATTCAAATATTTGGGGGAAACAATCCAAGAAAATGGCTCGGAAAAATCTGCTATAGAGTTGTTGTTGTTGTTGTTGGGTATTCAGCCCGAAGGCTGGTTTGATCCTCCACAGTTCCGCCAACAGCTGTCATAGCCTAGGCGTCACTGAAGAGGCATACTAGGGAAATGAGGAGTGAGGTAGTTTGCCGTTGCTTTCCTCAGCTATAGAGGTAAGGGTACAGAAAATAGAAAGCGCATATGTTATAACAAAAAATATACATACAACAAAAAATGTTTATCTAAAAATCTTAAAATAAAGCACTACAACACAGTTGTGAAACCAGAATGCTTATATGCCAGTGAATGCTTAGTACTCAATTATAAACTTGAAAGATTGGAAGTACTAGAAAGAAAAATTATAAGAAAAAATATTAGGCGCTCTTAATACTACAGAATTTTGGAAATTAAGTAGTAATAAGGAAATTTATCAGAACATAGAAAACATACTCATAACAGTACGGTGAGATGTAGTGTTTACAGTGCACTATGTCATCTGGTATTGACTATATCAAAATTATTACTTTCATTGAACTGTCGCAGTCTCATCCTTGGCTTTGACAATATGAAAGTGACTGAGGTATGAGCGATGCTAGTAATACCATTCCTTATGCAGCCAGTCGCTGTTATGAATGGTGTGAAAATATCGTTCATAGGGTAGGTTGGTGCATGCATTTCAGTGGGCTTGGCAGACTGATATGTAATAGTAACGTCTGGCTCGGTGAGGAAAGCAACGGGAAACTACCTCACTCCTCATTTCCCTAGTACGCCTCTTCAGTGACGCCTAGGCTATTTATGACAGCTGTTGGCGGAGCTGCAGAGGATCAAACCAGCCTTCGGGCTGAATACCCAACATACAACATACGGAAGAGGAGACTGCTATTATTTTGGACATATTTACTGAATGGACGACAGTAGACTGACCAAAAAGATCTTCACGTATCTTTGGAAGAAAAAGTCAGCAACCACCTGGATTCAAGAGATCAAAAAAGACTTGGAAAGAAAGAACATCAGAGAAGAAGAAGAAGTAATGGAAAGAAATTTTCAGGAGGAAATTTTTATAGATGAAATGATTTCAATGGAGGGAGGCAAAGAAAACCAGCATAAAGTGGTCTGAAGAAAGAAAAAAAAAGAAAGTGAAACAATGAAGGAATATTGGAAGAAAAGGAAGGAACAACATCAAAGGATGAGAAGTTATTATATTAATAAAACCACCTTTCCAATAGACCTTTCAAAGTATGAAGAATTGAAATTGGAACGTGGTCCCTAGTAGGCCCTAGCGTAATAATAATAATAATAATAATAATAATAATAATAATAATCATGAAAACCTACAACACCTGTTTTCCAGTCAGTGATCGGGTCGGGAATGGAATGAATGAAGCCCCCTAACTTGCGGGGAGGATAGGAATTGTGCTTGCTACCGAAGCTTATCGCACTCCTGGGGCAATGATTAATGACTGACCAGATGAAATGAAATGCTGTTTGAGAGTGTTGCTGGAATGAACTATGACAGGGAAATCGGAGTACCCGGAGAAAAACCTGTCCCGCCTCCACTTTGTCCAGCACAAATCTCACATGGAATGGCCGGGATTTGTACCACGGAACCCAGCGGTGAGAGGCCGACGCGCCGCCGCCTGAGCCACAGAGACTCAATAATAATAATAATAATAATAATAATAATAATAATAATAATAATAATGCAGGATTTTTGTCCCGCACGAGTTTTAACTTGCCTGTAAATACAGTATTTCGACACAAGGCTGACGTATTCGTTTCTTATTTTTTCAACGTCGCACCAACACATTAAAGGTTTTTGGTGAAGCAAGGGTGGAAAATGCCTTAATTAAGCTGCAGCCTCAGCATTTGCCTCGTGTGAAAATGGGAAACCATGGAAACCACCATCGTCTGCCGACATTGGGATTCGAACCTGCTATCTCCCGAATGCAATCACACAGCTACCCGACCCTAACCCCACGGCTAACTCTCTCTTTGAAATACCACCACCCAACTTGACCTCAGATTATTTTCACAGAAATAAGGATGACTGGGTAACAAACCGAATGAATCGTAATTACATTATTACTCTCTAATGAGCCATCGGGGACCACGGGACCCTTAGACCAATATACTCCGAAGGTATCCCTGAAAGTTTGTCGGTGGAGTTCGGCTTCATCCTGTATACAATATAACATCATCCGCAAAAAGCCGTATCTTTGATTCTATTTCTTCACTCATGTCATGTATGCATATAAGAAAAAATAAGGGTCCAATAATTCTGCCTTGAGGAATTCCGCACTTAATGATCATCGGATCAGATAATTCTATTTTCTAGTAATGTAGCCACCAGTTTAGTCACTCTTTTGTCTATAGCTCATTGCACGTTAAGAAAACAATACTGCTCTCATGTATCCACAAAGAGTGAACACAAGCCCTCTGAGATACTCATAATTCCTCGTGATTAAGGGATATTATACTGTATTTTGTAATGTATTATGGAAGACAGATAAAAAGGATGAGACATTTGTGCTAGTGAGTTATTAAAACAACTACATAACATTTCCTTTTTCATAAATATATTCGTAGGGAGGAAGCTCAATGTCAGGAACAGCCGTTGCTTCGTTGCCTTACTTCATTTTCCTTCTTCTGGTACAAGCCTCGTGTAGTGAACCTCCGGCAGCTCACTTCTATAGTGAAGTCATCTACAGTATTTGTTTGTTGCGTGTGTGTTCTTAGGCTTTAAATCAGTGCGTACTTGTGTTGAGTGAGAGTTGGTTGTATATTTCATAGTATTTGTTGGTGTTCTATTATTTTCGTACTGTACAGAAGTTGTTACTGAAGATTTTGGTGTTATGGTGAGCAGCGATACGTCATGGCATAACTTGTACTGATAAAACAATTGCCGTGTGTTTTATTTGTGCTTGGTTTTGTTATTTAGATGTTCTTTCTTCAGCGCATTTTAATTTTACGTTTTTTATGACCGAATTTAAGTTTCACTATTATTTTTGTGAGCGATACGACAGCACAGTAGTACCCCGCGTTGCCTGGGGAAATTTATTAAATGCATTCCTCAACCCTCGAGCCCATAACAATATTTTTTCCTATTTTATCCCCCCATTTCGCCTTACACTTCAATGTTGAGGTTGTTTTATGTGCCGTAGTTTACATCTGATTCTGTACAAACCAAAAATAGCCGCTGTAAACCTCCCGTCCCCTTTAGTTCATAAAAACAATTTTCAGCTTAGTTTCTTCCGCTTTTTATTTTAAACTTAAATACTGAATTTCACAAATTTATGAGCCGCCGTTTACCCGTAGTGGTGTTGAACAGCGGCGTTCGAGATGGCAACCCTGTTGTGATACGACCAATACTGTTTACTTAACATAGTCCAATTGCACTCATTTTCACCAGTAGTCTCCCATGATCTAACATGTCAAACGCCTGAGGTCAGTCGCGATACAGTCCTGCCTTACAAGGCTACACCAGGCTAAAATATCCACAGGAGATTTATTATTATCTGTATTTCAGCACACTTCTCGAGTAACATTTGAATTTTCTATGACGTGATCGAAGAACTGTTTGGATTCAACCAGTCTTTGGTCTGAGGACTCAATAGACATACGTAGACCTACCTACACTCTTACTACAGACAATCGAGAATCGAACACGGAACAAGGGACCATCAATCTACTATGCTAAACATAAACGGTACATCTCTTCTTTAAACATAATACATTGTCAGTGACTAATTGCCGTGTTTATGTACGACCCCCAGTGTGTAGTTAGCATGAATTAACATCACAGGTGGTCTTTTCAAGGAGCAGTAAAGTATTACTCACGAGTTCTTACAACGAACATAATTAAATCGATGGGCAAATAATAATACCGGGAGTGTCATTTACATATGAACAATATTGTATATGAGACAAACACACACGGTATACACTGCGGCAAAGTATAATGTAGGCCATTCCACTTGACGCTCAAAATGCGTTCATAATAATAATAATAATAATAATAATAATAATAATAATAATAATAATAATAATAATAATCTGAGAATGGGGAAAAGGATATCACCGACATCAACATTGGGACTACTGGGAACAAAATCAACGTGAAATGCTTATCATCCGCAGATGACCTAGTGATCATTACTAAGAATAAGGAGAAAACTAAGTATGCTCTCGAGTCATTACACAGAATAGAATCACAGGCAGGCCTTAAGATATCATTCGAGAAAATCAAGTACCTACATGCAGAATTTTCAGCAAAATTGCAAGAAAGATAAAATTGAAACGGCATATGGGACAATTTCACAGGTATCTTTTGTTAAATACTATGGAGAAATAATTCTTCTTTCGGGATTAGAGAGTTTGGTCGGTACAGAAAGGGCCTCAAGACTTCAGGGGACCGGGCTAGTTGGCCGCTCGGTTAAGGCCACGCAGCTGTGAGCTTGCATCTGAGAAATAGTGGGTTCGAATCCCACTGTCGGTAGCCCTGAAAATGGTTTTCCGTGGTTTCCCCATTTTCACACCAGGCAAATTATGGGACTGTACTTTAATTAAGGCTAAAGCCGCTTCCTTCCAACTCCTAGGCCTTTCCTATCCCATCGTCGCCATAATACCTATCTGTGTTGGTGCGACGTTAAGCCAATTGTAAAATTTTAAAAAAATCTTCAGAGGGCATTTATACTAACACGGGATCAGTACAATAAACGGGTAGTATCACCTGAGGGCGTGGGGAAGGGTATCCAACCGTATAACTGGGCCAAAATCCTTCTCTAGTGCCGACCCCGAATCATTGAGAGTGCCTCACATTAAACCACACATTCAGCCGTGGGAAAAAAAAAAGATGAGGAAGATGAAATATGAAAAGAACATGAAGAAAAAAGAAGAGAAAGGAATGGAAGAATGAATAGAGAGAGAGAAGAATCAGCCAGAAATTAAAAAGAGAAAGCAGTTATGTGAGTACGGACTGTACATCCGTAAGTTTGCATCCGGGTGTTGGTAGATTCGAATCCCATCATCGGCAGCGCTGGATATGGTTTTCTGTGGTTTCCTACTTTACACCAAGCATCTGCTGGGGCTGTACCTTTATTAAGGTCACTATCTCGTCTTACCAATCCTAGTCGTTGCCTAACCCATTATCACCGAAATCCTATCAGAGTTAATACGACGTTGGACCACTTGCAAACGAAGAAAGAAAGAAAGAAAGAAAGATAATAAAAAATAAAAATAAAATATATAAATAGAATGAACTCTAATAGGTTAAGCAAACAAATCTTTGACTTCTTCTGTAACCGCAAAACTGGTTTAGACACTGAAGAAGACATAGTAGAATTAAAAATGACAGAAAATTCACTATTCGATCGAACAGCTAAATTAGTAACTAAAGACGAAACTGTAAGGTTCCACGACAAATCTACATTAAAAACCAAACCTATTATCTCGGAATATGAGAGAAAATAAAGAGCGGGAAGAATAAAGAAATACTGGGCACTAAGAAAAGAACAACACACAGAGAAATAATTGTTTCAACGTAACCCATAGAGGGTGAACCGAAAGTAGATTACGAAGAAGAAGATTGAAGAAGAAGAAAAATATAGGAAAATAAGGCGAAGGTAATAAATAAAATAGATTAAAAAGAAAGAAGAAAACCAAGAAACAGAGATGAAAACGTAATAAAAAGAGAAGAAATACAATAATAGGTAGACCAAGAAAATAAAGAAAATACATTAAAACGAAAGAAAAACAAAGAAAGAGAGATGAAAATATAAGAAAAGGACTAAAAAGTGAGTCAAATAAAAGAAATAAAGGGAAAGGGAAATTATCCAAATCTCTTGATGCGAGTTCTCAGTACACCCATGTTGTACACAATGGAAGCACTTGACCACTAACTAGCCGATTTTCTACTTTTCTTTCTTTTTGTTCTTCTGAAAATGCGCTGATCTCTCATGTCCAACAATAAACCTGTACAACACACGGGGATAGTAGCATAATTTATGTAAAGGAACATAAAAACAGTGAATACGTTTGCGTGGCTTTTTTTAAGGAGCAATTAATTTTGACGATCATAACTCCACTAACCATTATGCGACCAGTTTCTGTTCTGATGAATGTTATCTCTTCAGTAAAATAACTATTTCTGCCATGCTGCTTTATCCTTGTATGGCTGATTCACTATCTATACAGCACATGTGTGAATTATTTTTGATGCAAGCTGTTGTCATTAAAGTTATTAATAATTGGCTACGGACATTTTATCTTTCTTTTCTTGTTCACAAATAACAATGGGTCTCTGGAAAGTTCTTTGCCGACCCTCTTTTAATGGATCAGTCGTATCAGTAATGTTCCAAAGGGAAAGTATTTGTACTGACCTTCACTGAAGACCTTCAAGGACTGATACAGATGACGCAGAGTGATGTCGAAAGGTAGCTACTTTTCATCTATCGTATGTGGCAAAGGAAACTACACTGGAGAAGAGAAAATACTCGAAAGATATCCACGTTTGCATTGTGGTGAAGTATTTTCGATGTAGCTTCAACCACCATATCAGGTACTTGAGTTTCAACTTTGTTAAATCACCTTCACCCTATAAACACAACAAAAATATCATGCTAAGTTTTGATACATAAATGCGGACTCTGTAGATTAGTCTTACAAGCACCCCCTGTGGGTGGGGGACGCCGTCGAAGAATACACCCACGGTATCTCCGGCCTGTCGTAAGAGGCGACTAAAAGGGGCGACCAAGGGATGATTGGATTAGAACCATGGAACTACTTGTGATTAGTACAACCAGCGGGAACACCATGGGTCGCTATTACTTGCGCGTAGTACCACTATGTTAGGTACCAAATAGGTTTTTGATTAGTAGCAATCAGGAGCACCGTGCGGTCAGGCTTTTACGGTACCTGTCATTAGTTGCACTATATGAGCGACACCAGGGTTCTGGCTTGCCTATGATTAGTACCCACTATATAAGGAACACCACGGGATAGTACGAGTCCCTGTGGTTAGTACACTTATGTGATGAAAACCATAGGTTTGTGTTGCCTGTAAATGGCGCCGCTATGTGTGAAACACCATAGGTCTGTATTACATGTGCGAATTTCATTACCTGTGAGTAGTACCATAATGTGTGGAATACCACGAGTCTACGATACCTTTGATTAGTACCGCACCATGTCAAATACCATGGTTCTACTTTCCAAGCGATAAGTACCATTATGAAAGGCCGATGCCCTATATTTTGGACCCCTTTAGCTTGCAAGCATCATCAATTCAGTATTGAGCTCTAGAAGCAGTCCCTTGGCCAGTATTACTATTGTTTTCTGTCAGTTTCTGAGACTGAGGAATTGCGGGTCGTCTCCACTGATTGCTTTAACTTCATATCCACCCGTTCATTTTTCGTTCTCGACCACGCCCAATGTTGCTTAACTTCGGAGATACCGGGCGAGTTGGCCGTGCGCATAGAGGCGCGCGGCTGTGAGCTTGCATCCGGGAGATAGTAGGTTCGAATCCCACTATCGGCAGCCCTGAAAATGGTTTTCCGTGGTTTCCCATTTTCACACCAGGCAAATGCTGGGGCTGTACCTTAAATAAGGCCACGGCCGCTTCCTTCCTACTCCTAGGCCTTTCCTATCCCATCGTCGCGATAAGACCTATCTGTGTCGGTGCGACGTAAAGCCCATAGCAAAAAAAAAAAAACTTCGGAGATCTCACGGGATCCGGTGTTTCAACACGGCTACGGCCGTTGCGAGTAGAGAGAAAGAATGTAATTGCAGGTCTTTACTTTAATAGTAAAATTTGTAGATAATAACTTCCCTCATTAATTTGAGTTTCCTTTTCCTCAATAAATAAAAATTTAAATAATAAACCGAACGATTTGCCGCGTAGTTAGGGACGCTAAGCTGTGAGCTTGCATTCGGGAAATAATGGGTTCGAATTCCACTGTCGCAGACCTGAAGATGGTTTTCCGTGGTTTCCCATTTTTACACCAGTCAAATGCTGGGGCTGTACCTTAATTAAGGCCACGGCCGCTTCCTTCCCATCCTTGCGTCGCCGAAATCCTTTGATGTGTTAGTGGGACGTTAAAGAAACAGCAAGAAAGGATGATAATGCATTATAATAATGTTACAAGTTAAAAATACAGTAACTCTTACCTTCTTAATGTGCCTTTTAGAATGCCAGTACCAGTGTTTGGAAGATAGTGGGTTCGAACCCCACTGTCGGCAGCCCTAAGGATGATTTTCCGTAGTTTCCCATTTTTACACCAATCAAATTCTTCCCACTTCCTTCCCACTCCTAACCCTTTCCTATCCCATGGTAGCCATAAGACCTATCCGTGTCGGTGTGACTTAAAACAACTTGTGTAAACAAAAAATACCCACACATTATCGTCGCCCCATCAGCCTCCTGCGGGTTGCAATAAAGGAGAGACTCGCCCTATTCTATATACCTATATTCTAACTAGCTCACTTTGATAATTGGGCATTTGTTTGACCCATTAAGCAGTGCTTCTCTCTGCTAGAAGACGTTACTGCGTTTTCTGAAGCATTCATCAACGATGTTTAAACGGCTAGTTTCTATAAATAAAATCGTAAGACTCGAGTGTCTGTAGAGTTGTTATTATTTTGGAAAAAATATTGATAATTATTCGTTTCATGTTGAACATCCCAAGTTTTTTCTTCTATTTTTGATGTTTGTTTGTACTGGAGATACGCCAATCAAACTGCGTATTCGGAATCTACCCGTTCAGTTTTGTGCTATCAAGTACGTATGTCATCAAGGTCGTTGCATGGAATAGGGATTTATTATTATTATTATTATTATTATTATTATTATTATTATTATTATTATTATTTATTTTGCTATTTGCTTAACGTCGCACCGACACAGATAGGTCTTATGGCGACGATGGGAAAGCAAAGACCTAGGAATGGGAAGGAAGCGGCCGTGGCCTTAATTAAGGTACAGCCCCAGCATTTGCCTGGTGTGAGAATGGGAAACCACAGAAAACCATCTTCAAGGGTGCCGACAGTGGGATTCGAACCCACTATCTCCCGGACGCGAGCTCAGCTGCGCGCCCTTGACCGCACGGCTAACTCGCCCGGTGGGAGATTTATAGGACGATCACAATTATTTTAAAATTTCTCTATGAATATTAGGTCTATCGAAAAAATGTATATCGCACGACGATAATTACGGAGATATATTTTGAAAAGTGTATTTTTAGTCCAATTTCTGTGGAACTACACTACATAACTGAGAAACAGGGGCAGTTTCACTACAATCTGGACACGAAATTGTATCGTACTATACTCGGAAAACGTCTTCAATTCTGTCTCAGTATGGTTCTGCCTCATCGTAATTCACACTATCGTCACAAGGTTCCGGAGAAAAGTAGCGTGTGAATTGAGCCCCTAAACTTAGAATAAATTCATATAGAAAAATCGTCGCCGCTACTGTGCCGAAACTGCGAATGAAACAATCCTCTTCCTATCCATTATTTCCCTTAAGACTGGTCACGCCTCCCAGCCACATATCGATACCACGAACCTACTACGCTGGCGTAGCAGGAGGGAAAGGTGGCGGATAGGGGCGTCCTAACCGGCTTGCCGGCGGACGTGAGGGAAATAAAATACCTTTCGTGGACCAAACACACAACCCCCTGTGGGTGGGGGACGCAGACGAAGAATACACCCACGGTATCCCCTGCCTGTCGTAAGAAGCGACCAAAAGAGGCGACCAAGGGATGATTGGATTAGAACCATGAAACTACTTGTGATAAGTACTATCACGCGGGGAACACCATGGGTCGCTATTACTTGCGCGTAGTACTACTATGTTAGGTACCAAATAGGTTTTTGATTAGTAGCAATCAGGAGCACCGTGCGGTCAGGCTCTTACGGTACCTGTGATTAGTAGCACTATATGAGCGACACCAGGGTTCTGGCTTGCCTATGATTAGTACCCACTATATAAGGAACACCACGGGATAGTACGAGTCACTGTGGTTAGTACAGTTATGTGATGAAAACCATAGGTTTGCGTTGCCTGTAAATGGTGCCGCTATATGTGAAACACCATAGGTCTGTATTACCTGTGCGAATTTCATTACCTGTGAGTAGTACCGTAATGTGTGGAATACCGCGAGTCTACGATACTTTTGATTAGTACCGCACCATGTCAAATACCATGGTTCTACTTTCCAAGCCATAAGTACCATTATGAGAGGCCGATGACCTATATTTTGGACCCCTTTAGCTTGCAAGCATCATCGATTCAGTATTGAGCTCTAGAAGCAGTCCCTTGGTCAGTATTACTATTGTTTTCCGTCAGTTTCTTAGACTAAGGCATTGCGGGTCGTCTCCACTGATTGTTTTAACTTCATATCCATCCGTTCATTGTTCGTTCTCACGCTTTGAAGTCTGGTCAGTGGAGGATTTTGGATTTTTATTTTGTCATTGCATTTCGTCTCATTTCGTACCATCAGAGGACGATGACCTAGATGTTTTTGTTGTTAGTTGCTTTACGTCGCCCCGACACAGATAGGTCTTATGGCGACGATGGGACAGGAAAGGGCTAGGAGTGGGAAGGAAGCGGCCGTGGCCTTAATTAAGGTACAGCCCCAGCATTTGCCTGGTGTGAAAATGGGAAACCACGGAAAATCCTAGATGTTAGGCCCCTTAAAACAACAATTTTCATTGAGTTAATTTTCCTATGCGCACGTGCAAAGGAAAAGAAACTTACTGCATCGTACTGTAGGAAAGTGTTTGCGTGACGTATTACCGGGCGAGTTGGCCGTGCGGTTAGGGGCGCGCAGCTGAGAGCTCGCATCCGGGAGATAGTGGGTTCGAACCCCACTGATGGAAGCCCTGAAGATGGTTTCCCGTAGTTTCCCATTTTCGCACCAGGCAAATGCTGGGGCTGAACCTTAATTAAGGCCACGGCCGCTTCCTTCCCATCCCTAGGCCTTTCCTGTCCCATCGTCGTCCTAAGACCTATCTGTGTCGGTGCGAAGTAAAGCAAATAGAAATAAAAAAAGCGTGACGTATTTACCCACTCCTAGATTCTTCTGTATTTAAGGTTCACTTTATACACACATGTAGGAAATTGAACTCAAGAAAATTGTTCTGATGTACTGATGTGGCTGGGAGGCGTGGCCAATTCTTAAGGGAAATAATGAACAGGAAGAGGATTGCCACATTCGCGGTTTTGGCAAAGAAGCGATGATATACGATATGAAGCCGAACTCCACAGACAGACTTTCGGAGGTTGTTCAGGGATATCACCTGATATAATTGACCCGTGGTCTCCGATGGTTCACTAAAGAGTAATAATGTAATTATGACTTATTCGGTGTGTTACCTCAATCATCCTTTGTTTCTGTAAAAATCCCTCACGACTGTGAAGAGGCCTGTAATAAGTAATAATCAAAACGTAGAACACAAAATACAGGGTAACACAAAGCCTGTAATATGCAATAACCTAAACCTACAACACAAACCACAGGGTAATGCAAAGCCTGTAATATGCAATAACCTAAATCTATAACGCAAAACACAGAGTAATACAAAGCCTGTAATATGCAGTAACCTAAATCTACAACACAAAACACAGAGTAATGCAAAGCTTGTAATATGCATTAATCAAAACTTACAACACAAAGCACAGAGTAATGCAAAGCTTGTAATATGCAATAATCAAAACTTACAACACAAAGCACAGAGCCTGTAACATGCAATAACGTAAATCTACAACACAAAACAGAGTAATGCAAAGCTTATAATATGCAATAATCAAAACTTACAACACAAAACACAGAGTAATGCAAAGCTTGTAATATGCAATAATCAAAACTTAGAACACAAAACACAGAGTAATGCAAAGCCTGTAACATGCAATAACTAAAACTTACAACACAAAACACAGAGTAATGCAAAGCCTGTAACATGCAATAACTAAAACTTACAACACAAAACACAGAGTAATGCAAAGCCTGTAACATGCAATAACGTAAATCTACAACACAAAACACACAGTAATAACCTACAACACAAAACACAGAGTAATGCAAAGCCTGTAATATGCAATAGCCAAAACGTACAACACAAAACACAGAGTAATGCAAGGCCAGTAATATGCAATAATCAAAACTTACAACACAAAACATAGAGTAAGGCAAAGCCTGTAATATGCAATAGCCAAAACGTACAGCACAAAACACAGAGTAATGCAACAATTCTCATACGAAACACGTACAATTTTGTCACCGCGTGTTCTATCTGTTCTATCAGTGTACTGTACAGTACATAAAAATGCATAACTGTTCCCTTACAGGTATTATTCAGTGCAATACAAATACAAAGTTAATTGGGACAACAATTCAAATGAAATGTAATTATTCTGTAAGAAGCCACCAGAGACCACGGGCACCTTTTATCAATATACCCAGAAGGTATTCCTGAATAACCTACAAATATTTGTTGGTGGATTTCAGGATCAACCTTTAGAATATAATACTCCCATCCCCTAGTTCTGGAATACATAAGACATATTCTCATTGCAAATTGCCATTTGAAGAACGGCTACAAATACTTGTTACTTAATAAATCGGAGAAATTTCAGTCCCTTACTCTGACCGCCCAACTTGGAACTTGGCGTCAGGTACTGGACCAGCTCCTTGATCGGTGCAAGTGGACTGCATAGGTTTTCTACAGAACTTTGATTTGAAGCCGACTAAACCAGGGAGTGATTGACTCAAGAGAGAAAAACATCTTTTCTTCTTCTTTTCAAGGCCCGAAGACAGTCCAGTCCGCATTGTTCTGGGTTGACCACGTCCTTCTTCGCCCTCATTGTCCAACATTCCTCGACTCAAGCTCCACGCGGAATATTTAATTGAAAAACATTGTGGCAGACACATCTAATTTACGGTCGTTTCGAGTTGCATCCCTTTCTTCCACCTCATTATTCCTCCATGAATGCACTTGCATTCTCCAGTGCAGCCTGTTCAATAATAAGTTAAACCAGAAATGAATTCAAAATCTTCTGAGAAGTCAGCTCTTTCTTCCCCACAAGCGTACCCGATTTGTTCTGCACCTGAAGTTAAATTCAAAATGCGTTCCTTATCTGAAGCAAAATAAATAAATAAATAAATAAATAAATAAATAAATAAATAAATATGTTCATGAAAACATCATGATGATGCATCCGTTTGCACGTGAAAATGCATAAGCACACAATTTTTGGGCTAAGAAGACGGGAGAGCGACTACAGATTTTTTTAGTTGTTCCCCTTTTAGTAGCCTCTTATGACATGTAGGAGTACATATAAAAGCATCCTTTGACTTAACCCACAGAGGATTAAGTTCCGATAAGTCTAAATAAAAATGAAGTGTGTTAATAAAATTAATGGTAGGCTTATGAATTGTCAGAAAATGAAAGATATTCTAGACCTCGGAAACATATTATTTTTATATTCGTTACGCCCGACTAAGGAGTGCGTTTGAACTTATTAGCACCTTTTTTAAAAATTTTATTCTTCTCTTCCCATTAGCTCCTCATCTTCTCGCAGTGTTAATTTTTTTATGTTGTTCAGTCCATCCCTCATTTAGTCGGATGGGCTTTATAGAAAATTTGTGTTTGTGAATTAAATTTCTGAATTTTATTCTATCTTCAATGGTTTCTTCATTGATGCCAATTTCATTTAGCTCTTCACTGAATTCTTTCAGCCAATTATTGTGATTTTTCATTCATAAGGCTAAGTTCAAAATTTTCTTTCTTAGCCTGTTATTATACATTCTATATAAACGACTATAAAATTGTAATCGCCGTATCTTGGTTGTGTCTGTGATTTTTCATGTAAGTTGATAGACTTAATGTGATTTCCTCTTCACCCAAAATAGATTTACTTATTTTGGTCCTATGATTTTCCTGAGGAGTTTTCTTTCTGGTTTTTGATCATCTTTATTCCAGATTTGCCACCAATTATAATAAATCTTTTATTTTATCTTCTCCAAGTAATTTTGTATGCTCTTTAAAGTTTTATTATTATTATTATTATTATTATTATTATTATTATTATTATTATTATTATTATTATTATTATTATTATTATTATTATTATTATTATATAATTCGCTGGGGCCATCAAGGACCACATTAAGTCTTGTTGCATTTGACACAGAACTTGGCCTTCTTTAGACCCCAAATTTCCCTCATTCTTGTGAGTGGGCCTGCTTACGCTCCACTGTCCAAGGGGCACCGTGTCTTCTCTTCGGTTGCTTGTCTCGGTTTAGCCCGTTCGTCAATATTTTCTTGCGGAAGAGATCTCTGTTAAGGGCATCTTAAGCTGCGATATGTAGCATTTGCAGGTCTTCTTTGGTATTTCTAAACCAGGGAATTGTGGTTTTGGGGTTTGAATCCAAAAAGTGAAAGATTTCTTTAGTTAACTTTCTTCTGTCCATTCTTTTCAGATGACCGTAAAATCGTGCCCGTCTTTTTCTGATTATGTCGGTAATTTTCTCTATTTTGCTGTAGACTTCCTTGTTGGATCTCTTTTGATGGATTCCATTTCTGTACTTTTATTCCAAGATTCCTCTCTTCTCTTTCCTCCAGTTCTTCAAGGGGTCCTTTGTTGGCATTTAGAGACAGGGTTTCGGCTGCATATAGAACTACTGGCTTCAGAACTGTTTCATAGTGACGTATCTTGGTGTTTTGTGAAAGGCATTTTTTGTTGTAGATTGTGCGGGATGTTTGGTAGGCTATTTCCAGTTTGCGTACTCGCTCCTGAAGTGCTTCTTTGTCCAGTCCATTTTTCATGATGATCTCACCCAGGTATTTGAATTTGTCTACTCGGGTGATGTCCCCGTATTTTGTATGGAGTTTTGGTGGAGCCTCTTTGACGTTAGTCATTACTTCTGTTTTCTCAAACGATATCTGCAAACCAGTTTGTTCGGCAATTTCCTTTAAAATTTCAACTTGAGCTCTAGCGGTTTCTATGTCGGTTGAGAGAACAGCAATATCATCGGCAAATGCTAAGCAGTCTGTTGTGATCCCCTTGGATTTGGTTCCTATTCTCAATGGACTGTAGTTGATTTCCTGTAATCTCACCCGCCAGGTTCTGATGATCTTTTCAAGAACACAGTTGAAGAGTATCGGGGATAGCCCATCACCTTGTCGGACTCCTGTTTTGATGTCAAAGGAATGCGAGAGACATCCGTGGAACTTCACCTTGGATTTTCTATCGGTCAGGGTGGCTCTAATTAATGCCAGCAGTTTCAAATCAACTCCAAATTCATTTTAGATGTTTAGCAGGACTTCCCGGTCAATGGAGTCGTACGCTTTCTTCAAGTCCACAAAGACAGACACATACTGCTTGGAGCTTAGTGTACAATATCTGATGATCGTTTTGAGATTTTGGATCTGTTCGGCTGTGGAGCGACCTTTTCTGAACCCTCCTTGGTATTCACCTATTTGATGTTCGACTTGTGCTTCCAAACGTTCCAGGATGGCAAGTGATAGAATTTTGTAAGATATCAAGTGATTCCTCTGGAGCATATTTCCATAGTTCTGCTACTACTTCGTCTTCCCCCGGCGCTTTGTTATTTTTTAGACGGGCAATGTGGCGCTTGGTTTCATCTCTGTCGGGTGGTCTGGAATCTGGGTACCTGAGTAACGGTTCCTTGGTCTCAATGGCGCTTTGCGGTTTAGAGCAATTAAGTAAATTCTTGAAGTAATCTACCAGAATGCTGCAATTTTCTTCATTTGACGTCGCCAGTGTGCCGTCCTTTCGCTCAAAGCATAGAGATGGTGGTTTATAGCCAGTGAGTTTGCGTTTGAAGGCTCTGTAGTACTCTCTGCTTTCATTCTTCCTAAAGTTTTGTTCTATCTTTTCAGTGAGAGATTTTTCGTATTTACGTTTCTCAGTTCTGAACACCCTAGCTGCTTGGGCACGTTGGGTTTTGTAGGTTTCCCAATCATTTTCTGATTTCGTAGAGTAGTGCTGTTTCCACGCATTGAGTCTTTCTTGGAGGACTGATTCGCAGGTACTATTCCACCAGGCATGCTTTTTGCTTCTCTTGATTTCTGCAACGTCTTTGGCTGCCTCAACAAGGAGACTTTTGGCGTTGTTAAAGTCACAGTCATTTGGTCTAGCCTTCTCCTGGAACTCCTCGACCCTTTGCCGAAGTTTATCATTGTCGAAGCGTGTGATCTGTTTGGTTGTCTTCCTTGTGTTTGCGGGAATTGGTTTGAATTTGATAAAAGACATATAATGATCTGAGGCCACATTGATGCGTTTCTTTACCTTGACATTCATAATCTCAGGGCTGTTTCTCCTGGAGATTGCAACATGATCAATTTGGAACTCTCCGAGAGCTTGGACGGGAGAACGCCAAGTCATTTTCTTTCTGGGTAGATGGCGAAAGTGGGTCGACATGACCTGCAGGTTGTGATTTTCGCAAATGGGCACCAGTCTTTTGCCGTTGGGATTGGTTCTTTTGTGAGCAGGGTAATTTCCTATAACTTTCTTGTACTTCTGTTCACGACCTAGTTGGGCATTGAAGTCACCCAAAAGAAGCTTGACATGGTGTTTGGGGATTTTGTTTAATTTTTCATCCAGTAGGTCCCAGAAATTATCAACTTCGTCTGGATCAGATTTGTTCTTATCGTTTGTAGGAGCATGTGCGTTAACTAGGGCGTAGGTTTTGTTCGCGCATTTAATTGTGAGTATAGACAATCTGTCATTCACAGGTTCGAAATTTGCAACCGATTTAAGGATCTTGTTTCTAACAGCAAACGCGGTTCCAAGCATCACAGCTCCATTGAGGATTCCTTTTTGCGCTTTGCTCTTGAAAAATCGGTAGCCTTCGGATTAAAAAATCTCTTCATCTGGGTATCTTGTTTCCTGTAGGGCCATTATGGATATCTGATTTTCGTGAAGAGCTTTGGTGAGGGTTTTCAGCTTGCCAGTTTGTGTAAGTGAATTTATGTTGAAAGTTGCTAGAAAGGTTTTAGATTTTGGCCTGAGTTTTTGACTCTTCGGGGTACACCGAGACGCTCCGTCTCGTCTCTTGCATGCTGTCGAGTCTCCCCCAGAATCCGAACGAGACTCGTGCGCCGTGGCGTTCACGACGAGGGATTTATCCGAAGATTTACCCCCTGGGGTATGTTTCTTGAAATGTTGTGCCATCATGCTTTTTGACTTGACTTTGCTTTGGACGGGTACCCATCCTTTTACAACTAGGGTTGTTAGCCCTAGAGGTTGCCTCAAGGTGTTTTCTGGCTTCTGGTCATTTACCAGTCTTCGCCGTAACCCTGGCAAGGGACCAGTTTTTTTTCACGGTGGTATTTTATTTCCCTACTACCCTCTGACTCTGCTGGTGGCAGAGCCAGCGAGCTTCCCCAATTCCAATGGGACGCGCCCGATGGAGGTAACCGGTAAATCCCCACACGGTATTATTATTATTATTCCTTCATCTGCCCACTATGTCTCCTTTTCCTCCCCTCGAATCATTTTGAGCCTGTGTTCTTTCCCTCCCGACCTTGCAATCTTTCCATTTTTAACACTTTCTTTCTAAAAATATTTCTCTCTATTTCTCTTCTTCTTCTTCTCTTACATTGTTTCTTTCCAAATCTTTCTTGACTTCATGAGTCCAGACTGTTGTTGACTTCTTGTTCCAAAGATATTTGAAGATCTGTTTGGTTAACCCGTTGTCATCCATTCTGTATATATGTCCAAAAAATATAAATCGCCCCTTCCGTATTGTATCTGTTATGTGTTCTATGTCCCGATATATTTCATCATTACTTCTTGATTTCCACAGTTATTAGCGAACCGAATATTTTCCGTATATTTCTTTTCCTGTACGTCTAATTTATTCAGCTTGTACTTTTGTACTAGACATTCATTCGCGTATAGGCATGAGACTTTTGAGTTGTATTATTATTATTATTATTATTATTATTATTATTATTATTATTATTATTGCTATTATTAGATGAACTGAGATGCCCTCGAGACACAGCTCCTTATATTTCGTTCAGAAACCCAACATCGTAAAGGACGTCCGCCCTTAATCCTACGTTCAAGGCCCAAAATGAGATACGTTTGCTTCATCGATCGCTGAAATTACTGGGATAAGCTAATAATAATAATAATAATAATAATAATAATAATAATAATAATAACAAATTATGTATGCAGCCGAAAACCTATCCTTAAATGCCAATAAAGGACTCCTCGTAGAACTCTAGAAAAATCAGTGCAAAGTCATTAGGAGAATCATGGTACCCAACTACAAGAATGGCATCAGCCAGAAAAGATCCAACAAGCAAGTCTATAACAAAATAGAGAATTCTGCAGGCACTATCCGCAAAATACGAGCTCGATTTTACGCTCACCTCAAACGAAAGGACGGAAACAAGTTGACCAAACAGATCTTTCGCTTTTTAATTCAGTAGTTAAAACTACGATGCTTGGTTTCGAAGCGCGAGAGAAGACCTGCAAATGCTACAAATCAAACCTGAAGACGTCTTTGACAGAGGTCTTTTCCGAAATAAGATAGTGACGAACTGCCTAAACCGAGTCGAACAACCTAAAAGAAGACACGGTGTCCCTTGGACAGAGGAACGCAAGCAGGCCCACTCAGAAAGACTGGGCGAATTCTGGGATTAAAAGAAAGCAAAGTTCAATGCCATATAGAACAAGACTTACCGTGATTCTCGATGGCTCCGACGAATAAATAATAATAATAATAATAATAATAATAATAATAATAATAATAATAATAAGTAAAGGACTCGTGCAGCTCCGCAGCATTCGTTGTAAAATGGTCAGATACTTCTTATTGACATGCCTGTTGTAGTCATATTATTGTTTTGCCAGCCCGTTCCAATGGTTTAATGAACATTTAATAAGAAGCGCGTTGGAAAATGAAGCAATTTGTAATCACAATAAATCCATTCTGACGTCATCAGTGCCGCCTATTTGGTAAAAATCTGTCCATATATTCGTTTTATTATCCTGCAGTTTTTCATGCAAAGCTTGGTAATGTGTCTGAGAAAGCAATGATATTTTTAATCGCAGTTCTTCTTTACAGAACGGTTGTCTTATTAGCTCGTTGGTTAGTCTCTAGGGAGCGTTTTTTTTTCCAGGCAGAGAACATTTTTAAGATACTGGCCTTCACTCTTTTTTCTAGTGTAGTCAGGTTATTCTTCGATAGGTGTTCCTAGGTAATGAATAAGGCGTATGTGAGGATGGGGTCTGTTTGTACGTAGACTTTTTTCTCTTAGCAGCATGTAGGCTATTAAGAACGCTCTGCCATCTGTTGAATATATTTGGAAGCTGGGAAAGTTTAGAGAATCAAAGAGTATTTAGCAGGAATTTGTTGACTGGTAGTAATCAAACATGGCTGTATGCAATGAAATTATTAAGGATGGAAATCATATATCAAAACATTAATGAATGTGTTGGTCGCTTAGCAACCAGCGAAGTACAGAATGTATGGCGGGTTAGGGAAAGTCTTGCGCCGGCCCCGTGGTGTAGGGGTAGCGTGCCTGCCTCTTACCCGGAGGTCGCGGGCTCGATTCCCGGCCAGATCAGGGATTTTCACCTGGACCTGAAGCCTGGTTCGAGGTCCACTCCGCCTCCGTGAATAGAATTGAAGAGCTAACTGACGGTAGGATAGCGGCACGGTCTAGAAAGCCTAGAATAACGGCCGAGAGTATTCGTCGTGCTGACCACACATCTCATAATCTGCAGGCCTTCGGTCTGAGCAGCGGCCGCTTAATAGGCCAAGGCCCTTCAAGGGCTGTAGTGCCATGGGGTTCGGTTTGGGGCATGTTATGATTGCTCAAAGTTGGCTGAATTTAGAGACCTATCAATGTCCCATGATTAACCGGCAGGTAATTCCGGAGAGAATACAAAATATGAAGTAAATCGCTCCAGTGGAACGGGGGAAGGATTTTCCAAAGCTGTACTTAGTAAATTATTTTAATATGTAGATAGTTTTAAACAAAGTTAATACAAAGAAAGCTATGTTTCACTCTGAAATCATGAATCTCAGCAAATCCGTTTAACATTCAAATTTATGTGGGGGAAAATGAGTGGACCAGGCAGGAGTAGAAGCGAAGAACTTGTAGGTAACAACTTAGTCTATATTTTGGAGAGGGAATTAATTACGAGCAGGAGAAATCTTGCACTGATGTTCTTCATTGTCTGACCTCTTGAATTTTAGAGGCTACCTCCTCATTCCATGAAATTCAAATTTAATTAATCCCCTTTACCGTCGAATATTTGCCACAGGTGCACGCAAAGTCTGACGGTGTAACTTTGATCCCCAATTAAATTACCATTAAACTGTCATAGAAGTTGAGATTATTGCCCTAATTTCAGATTTAGCTGTCCATCCCCTTTCTCTTTCGCTCATCCCCCCTTTGGGAGCCATCCATTACGAACATGGAAAGGCAAGACGAGGATCCTAGTGTTAGTTGTAACCCAGTGAGAGATACAGAGGGCTCATTATACATTCTACCCCCTTCTACTACTAACTGCACTTACCACCACATGCTGGCCTCAAACACCGCCAGCGTACTGACAATTTTATGATCCCCCATCCACCTCCTTCACTCACACCGACTCTACCCCCTTCCAACCCATTGCAGACACATGTTACAACTTTGTGACAGTGTGTATGCGCACATTCTGGATTTTGGTTTATGCTTCAGACATGCGATTCCTAAGTACTCCAAACCCATACCATCCTTCCTCACACTCTGTTTTATCCTCCTTTTTTCTCACTTGTAAACCATCCTTCCATCCCCTCGCCCGATATTTGACAACAAACAGAAACGATATGACATCCCTCCTTCCTTAATACAACAACATTGATATTCTCACCATATTGTGGAAATGTCCTATTCTTTCCAGTAAAATAAAAAACTTTTCATTCCTCCCCCCCCCCTCTCAAAATTATATTGCGAAAATTTACATAAAACAAGCAATACGGTTTCATAAACTGGATGTAGAAGTCCTCGCCATAACAATTCCTTTATTTCTTTTCTTTCAATAAAAAAAGGTCAGTTCACTGAAATTTGTCATTTGTGTGAATATAGTTTCATGTAGCTCTTGATGTGTTAATAGGAGTGTGACGATATAGTAATTAATGTTAAGCATTTAGGATTATTAATTGACGAGAACATGAAATGAAAAATCACATTATCTAATTAAGAAGGAAACTCGAAAGAATTGTTTGTATATTTCACGATTTAAAATACAGTACTACTTCTTCTTATTCCTCTTTTGCTGCCGCTTTTTCCCCACACCTGTGTGGTCGCAGGTGAGAACTGCGTCGCACACACACACACACACACACACACACACACACACACACACACACACACACACACACACACACACGTAGATTTGGCCCTGTTTTACGGCCGGATGCCCTTCCTGATGCCAACCCTATGTGGAGGGAAGTAATCACTATTACGTGTTCCTGTGGTGGTTGGTAGTGTACTGTAGTGTATTGTCTGAATACAAATGAGGAGTGTGTTGGGACGGACACATACACCCAGTCCCCGAGCCAGCAGAATTAATCAGAAGTTATTCAAATTCCCGACCTGGCCGGGAATCGAACCCGGGACCCTCTGAACAGAAGGCCAGTACGCTGACCATTCAGCCAACGAGTCGGACTTAAAATACAGGACATATCCAGTATGAAACTGTCTTTTGCTTAGCTACGGAATATCGCCATGAGGAGGAGCTTACAAAAAACGTAATTAATAAAATACAAGTTGCTTAAAACCTTCCTATTACGGGCTATGTACCTACCAGAAAGAAAGATTATATCCAAGTAGCCAATAATTTGTTAAAGCAAATACATTTAATGTAAAGTAGCTCTCTGCCCTCGAAAGGTACAAATATATTAACAAAAACAAACATATAATTGTGAACATTAAAAATGAATATTCAACACGCAGTAATATGAACATCGTTGTATGTTACACAAACCAAAACTCGGCATGACAAAACGAAATTTCTTGTACTTTATTCAAACCACAACAGAGTCGATTCGATATATCAGCGAAATACCACGTAAGGTGAAAGAGTGTGTGCGGTAATTTAGAAAGTTACCGGTAACTATAAAGAAACAATATATTTAACAATGACTCCTGAAGTACGAGTATGGGTATGAGTATGAGTGAATGATGGGTGTTGTATACAAGGAACTTGGTATACAAGGCACAACATAAAAGTTTATTGCTTCGACTCATTTATACAATATGTACATAAAATAGAACGAAACTTTTCTTGAAGCTTGTTGAGTTGCACACGTTTAATGTTAATGTAAGGTAGTAGGCTGAGGACCTGAATGATACTTACATACGTAAGAATTGGGATTCCTATACACATTCAATCTTGTCTTGATGAGACAGTCTGTTCAAATGAGATAATGTTCTTGATAGTCGAAAACTGTCGGTCATGTATAATAACAAGTGGAACTTGTAGAGAGAGTTCGTATTAGCAGAATGCTAACAGGAGGCGTATAACTTGCAAGGAACTTGCGTCTAGTGGTCATATATAGCAGAATGCTATGATTGGAATCGGAGCACTGTAGAGGACTTGACTGAGTAGCAGAATGCTTGGATGGGTGCTCGACGTAGCTACAGGATGCAGGATGAGTGAGGCAATGTCCAGGGGTGAACCCTCACGGCCAGGAATCAGGTCCACCTATTCAGAACACATTTTTAAGAGGGTACCTCCGTGTCTGATTTGCGGTGTAGTCTGGTCGTTGGACACTGTAGGAGTCCTGGAGAGGCGAGAAACGTTGTTCCTTTTATAGCGCTGGCTGACGTCACCGACGATCACGTCAGCGCACTGCAGTCTGCTTCATGGTCTCTGGAAACATCCATGTGTCGGGCGGGCTGCGGAGATTGTAGGCGCGGAGGACACACACAACAATGGTTATGATCAACAGCGCATGATGGAGCATCGAATAGAAATTGAATATTAAGACGTGATATTTTAATTCAGTTATTTCATCAATAACAGTTTTATTATCTATGACAAAGGATGTAAGACTATTCAGACTCATTTTCTGGCTTAATGAAGTAATTTCAAAATAATACCATAATACTAATATGGGGTAGTATTTACTACTACTACTACTACTACTACTACTACTACTACTACTACTACTACTACTACTACTACTACTACTACTACTACTACGGGGACAATACATTAATGTATGCCATGTCTTTAACATCTCTAATAACATTCATGTAGTTCACACGCGCTACATAATTCTGAAATAGATGAATGTTTGTATTACTGAAGACCTACAACCTGTTTTCCTCTCAATGACCGGGTCAGAGATGGGTTGAATGAAGCCCCCAACTTGCGGCGAGGATAGGAATTGTGCCTGCTGCCGAGGCCTGTCGCACTCCTATGAGGAAATGATTAATGACTGACAGATGAAATTAAATGATATTGGAGAGTGTTGCTGGAATTAAAGATGACAAGGGAAACCGGAGTACCCGGAGAGAAACCTGTGCAGCACAAATCTCACATGGAGTGACCGGGATTTGAACCACGGTATCCAGCGGTGTGAGTCCGGTGGCCTGTCAAATGAGCCACGGAGGCTTCGTTGTATTACTATACCCGTACCCCATGGCACTACAGCCCTTGAAGGGCCTTGGCCTACCAAGCGACCGCTGCTCAGCCCGAAGGCCTGCAGATTACGAGGTGTCGTGTGGTCAGCACGACGAATCCTCTCGGCCGTTATTCTTGGCTTTCTAGACCGGGGCCGCTACCTCACCGTCAGATAGCTCCTCACGTAGGCTGAGTGGACATCGTACCAGCCCTCAGGTTCAGGTAAAAATCCCTGACTTGACCGGGAATCTAACCCGGGGCCTCCGGGTAAGAAGCAGGCACGCTACCCCTACACCACTCGTTGTATTACTAGTATAACATATTTGTATGCATGTTGAGTATTCAGCCCAAAGGCTGGTTTGATCCTCCACAGTCCCGCCAACAGCTGTCATAGATAGCCTAGGCGTCACTGAAGAGGCATACTAGGGAAATGAGGAGTGAGGTAGTTTCCCGTTTCTTTCCTTATATAACATATTTAATATGTGAAAGAGATAGTTACAAGTTTAATTTACCATTTTTTAAGTATTAATATGGTATTAATAGTACTACATATGTGACATATGTAAGAGTTAGTTAAAATATTCATTTATTTTAATTTTTAGAAGAATGGTGTCTATATAAGAAACAGCAATCAGCCTCCAAAGGAACAGAAGTAACAACTTGAAAGAGTATGAGATGTGGTGCTCCTACCTCACAAGGGCAAATGAGTTATCCGGTTTAAGGAACATACGGCAACCAACAGATGGGAGACACATCCTGAGGGATTGTCTGTCTGTTAGGTCATCAGCCCAGAGGCTGGTTGGATCCTTAAATAGCACCACCAAAGGCTATGCAGTTATAGGGAAACTGCAAAAACCAATGGGAGAGCCCAAATGAGGCGTACTAGGCAAGACGAGGAGTGAGGTAGTTTGCCATTGCTTTCCTCACTGGGTCAGAAGTGCTACTGCAGCACGACTGACCCTATGAGCAACACCTTTCATAACACTCAGACACTAGTTGTGCTCCAAATGTCATTATTCAGCACTACTCATACCGTAGCAGCTTCCATATTGTCACAGCCATGGATGAGACTGGGACTTGGGTGGGAGCTACACTTTACTCTGGCCTGTGCCAAGAGATGGATACAAAAATACTGCATCCATCAAGAAATGGCAACAGGCGGACCTGGGGTATTATCGAGTAATTAATGGATAGAGTCACTGAAAATCATAGCTAACGTATATCCAGTCAGGGCATTACCAGGCAGATTCCCATTACCAGGCAGGTTCCTATTGACCCATAGGTTTCCCATAGAAACTCTTGCACACGTCTTGGGTGACTGGAAACATGATGAAGTCTTTGAAGAAGCCCGCTTGCACCGTATTCGGACTTTGATCGCAGATGCATTAATGGAACGTCAATATAAAGTACACGAGGAAGTACATGGACTTGAGCTCAATAGATCCTGCCCTGTATTTGCAAATGCATATCTTAGATTTTCTGTGTTGTCTCCTGTTCGCGAGAAAAAATTACTTCCCATGACTTATGACTCGACCCTCGTATTATCCACCTCCTAATTATTTCCCCACATGCGCCTGACCTACTGTGGTCCTGTACTTGTATTGTGGAGTTTCTCATCCTTATTCTTGTCTGTTGCTGCACTTGTCTGTGCTATTAGACAGCCATCTCACGTGTACGACAGCAGAGCCATCTGACGGATCCTCCTGTCACTCGCTACGACCCTCTGCGGGCTCATACCCCTCACTTGTATTACGCATTCACCACGCCCTTGACTTTCTCTCTTCCGCTGTGGTGTGGAGGAGAAAATGCAAATGGTCAGGCACGCGAGAGCAATAATAGATAAGTAATTACAGGTACACAGCCCATAAGGGTCAGAGGTTCAAATTACCATCGCTCAATCTCTGACCTATTTCATTCGATTTATCGGAACTTTTTCTCTCTCCTGTGGATAGAATGTTGTAAGTGGCTACTAAGAGGGGAACAACCAAATAATCTATACTCTGAATGTGGAAAATACGGAAGTATAAATTATTATACATATTAAAAAACATTCGGTTTATTTATAGAACCTTTTTGGTAAAAACCGATCTCTTAAATTTCGACGGGGACAGTTCTTATAATTATGTAACTAAGTTTATACTATTTTTTTGTTCTTCGAATTGAGCCGCTGCTTTTGAAGCTTCCGTCGCTCAGGCGGCAGCGCGCCGACCTCTCACCACTGGATACCGTGGTTCAAATCCCAGTCACTCCATGTGAGATTTGTGCTGGACAAAGCGGGGGGAGGACAGATTTTTCTCCGGGCACTCTGGTTTTCCCTGCCATCTTTCATTCTAGCAACACTCACCAATATCTTTTTATTAATCATTCATTAATCACTGCCCCAGAGGAGTGCGACAGGCTTCGGAAGCCGGCACATTTCCTATCCTCGCCGCTAGATGGGGGCTTCATTCATTCCATTCCTGACCCAGTCGAATGACTGGAAACAGGCTGTGGATTTTGATTTTCATATTAAAACTTTTTATGATTAATTCAAAATGAGATAGAAGGTCTTAATAATTGAGTGATTCCACTTTTACAATACAGTAGGCCTACAATGTTATTCCTTTTTATTTTTTTAAAATGTGCATATTTCGTCTCTTCAATGTGGGACATCTTCAGCCTAAAAATATTATTATAATAAACACGTTATATTCTTGTTAACACTAAAAATGACTTATTTTTAAAATGTTTAAGAGTCAAAATAACTCAATCTTTTATAAAAATTTTGTTGTACGTCGCACCGACATAGATAGGTCTTACGGCGACGATGGGAGAGGAAAGGTCTAGGAATCGGAAGGAAGCGGCCGTGGCCTTAATTAAGGTACAGCCGCAGCATTTGCCTGGTGTAAAAATGGGAAACCACGGAAAACCATCTTCAGGGCTCCCGACAGTGGGATTCACGTTCAACTCACCCGGTACGACTCGATCTGTTATATGCAAACACAGTCTTTTTTTTAAGTTCATGTTGTTAAAAAATGTCATAAGACCAAATTATTAAGTGATGAAAGTCCCATTGAGTTTTGATGTTAGAAAAACAAGTCCTGTTTAACCAGACACACACGTACTCAAACTTCCAATTTGAGATGACATCAACCTAATTCAAGATTTGTTTCCGATTTCATAACACTGTGATCATTACATTAATTTTTATTTTGAATATCAAAACTCAATAGGACCTTCATCACTTAGTAATTTGATCTTATGACAATTTTTTAACATCATGAACTGTTTTTAAAACTGTATTTACATATGACAGATTGAGTCATCTTAGTTCTTAAAAATTTTAAGGATAGTTAATTTTTTAGTGTTATGAAGAATATCATGTGTTTATTATAGTAATATTTTTAGGCTGGAGATGTCTCACAAGGAAGAGACAAAACTTGTCCCGTTCTAAAATAAAATAAAAACGAATAACATTGGACTGTACTGTAAAGGTGGACTCACTCAAATAAGAGACCTTATATCTTGTCGAGGCTCACAATACGGATTAATTATGAAATATATTTCTTGTGGTAATTCAAAATAAATGTACCGACTTTTTTATTTCTATCAAAATTATGTATATAAGAATTTAAGCCTTAAGGTTAAGTTATGACTACGCTGTACTCTTTTCTCTGTGCTTTGTAGAAAATTATTGCAGCATTTGACGGATAAACCTGAAGCAGTTCCAGAGTTAATTCTAATGGCTCGGGGACACTCTGTGTGTGCCATCTTCACCATTCGAATCCATCATACATAGGGCCTCAGCCTCATAGACACGTAGGTCGCCTGCACTTGGTCTCTTTGGAGGCAAGAGGTCATCATTATGATGTCCTCTTCTGATCGCTTCTTCTTCTTCTTCTTCTTTATCTGTTTACCCTGCAGGGTCGGTTTTTCCCTCGGACTCAGCGAGGGATCCCAGCTCTACCGCCTCAACGGCAGTGTCCTGAAGCGTCATACTCTGGGTCGGGGGATACAACTGGAGAGGATGACCAGTACCACGGCCAGGCGGCCTCACCTGCTATGCTGAACAGAGGCCTTGGTGGGGGATGGGAAGATAGGAAGGGATAGACAAGGAAGAGGGAAGGAAACGGCCGTGTCCTTACGTTAGATACCATCCCGGCATTTGCCTGGAGGAGAAGTGGGAAACCACGGAAAACTACTTCCAGGATGGCTGAGGTGGGAATCGAACTCACCTCTACTCAGTTGACTTTCCGAGGCTGAGTGGAGCCCGTTCCAGCCATCGTAACACATTTCAAATTTCGTGGCAGAGCCGGGAATCGAACCCGGACCTCCGGGGATGGCAGCTAATCACACTAACCACTACACCACAGAGGCGGACCTGGTCACTTTTAGCGAAATCGTTCTCCTCTCCCCAATTCGATTCAGTACCTCTAAATTCGTGATTAGATCTACCCACCTCCCATTCAGCACTCTTCTGTACCACCACATTTCCAGAGCTTTTATTGTGCATGTTTCAGATCCATTCAATGCCACGCTCCATAGGCAAGTCTTCAGAAACATCTTTCTATATCACTGTTCGAAATGAACTAATTTTATTTCTTAAGAAAGACGTTCTTTGCATGTACTAGTCTGCATTTTATTTCCTGCTTATTTCTTCCGTCGTTAGTTATTCCGTCACCCAAGTAACAATATTCACCTACTTCCTTTAAGATTTCATTTCCTATAAACTAATATTTACTCCATCAGCTGACTTCGTTCGACTGCACTCTATTACTTCTGTTTTGGACTTATTTATTTTCGTCTTGTACACCTTGTCCATAAATTGATGACAGTAACAAGAGGCACCATTACTCACACATTTCACAAGTTTTGTAAGAAATTGAATGTGGATAACCAATGTATTAAGGACATGCGGTTAGAAGCCCTGAAAGAATTGTTAACATTAGTAAAAAATAATTTATACTCCTAGCTATATCTTTGTACTACAAAAGAATTCCCCATGGATTTCAAAATTATTGACTGTTGACTGATACAACTTGTATTAAGTAATAAGTAGACTTTAATATGGTATGTCAATAATTTATACATATATTTTATACGAACCTTGTATTTTTTAATCAAATTTTCATGTAAGCTTTGTCTTTTTTTGGCAGCCTCCAAATGGGGCAAGCAGAAATAAATCCATTTCTCTCTCTCTCAACTATCATCGTCAAATTCCCACTCTTTGGATTGTGATCCCTTTTCAAACACTCCTTCCATTTCCTTTGCAACCTGTTCTGTTCAAACATTGACACGGTGAGGGGAGAAACTGCAGTCTTGCCTCACTCCTTTCTACACTGCTGCTTATTTTTCATAGCTCTTGGGATATTGTAATCAGATAAAAGAAATACTCAAAATGACCACCATGCGCCTGAAGACACAGCTTAATTGTCAGACATGTTCGAACATTGCAAGAATCTGTAGCAGGGCCTCTCAGAGTGCATGCACCAGTGCATTGCGCTGTGCACGGTTCAAAAGACGACTTCGCTTGGTTGACCAGAGTGCAGACCCCCACTCCTCGATTTGAAGCAATAGCGCTGTCTCTCTCTTTCCCCACGCCTGTCTCCCTCTTTCTCACTTGCTCCGTAGCGCTCCAAATCCGAGCTGAGTTGAGCAGAGCTTAGCCGAGTCGCCCAGAGACGAAGCGCTGGTCCGAGCCGAGCCGAGTGGGACCGATGCACTGTGCACAGAACCTCTGCGCCTCAATTTGCATGCGTGAGATTTTGGGCGTTTCAGAGGCCCTGATCTATGGTAACTGTGTTCCTTACGCTGGTGAAGTACTGTGATGTCCGTAAGGGCATGCTTGATTTCAAAATCTATTCTAAATACAGTAAATAAAATGTAAAAATACTTCGCAATCATTTTCTCACCTACACGGGAAAGCGGAGAATCATGAATATGTTTTGATCTTAGAAGACGAGAGAGAGAGAGTACAGATTCTTTGGTTTTCCCCCTCTTAGTAGTCTCTTACGACATGCAGGGAGTACAGATAATGCATCCTTTCACTCCACTCACATGGGAGATAATGATTTCGGATGAATCGAAAGAAAACTGAGTGTATCCACAGAAACGTGACGGGCCCGATGGCCTAGATGTTAGGCCCATTTATACAACAATCATCATTATCATCATCATCATCATCATCATCATCATCATCATCAGAAAAATGGTAAGGCCCATGGATTGTGAAAACATGAAAGGCATTCCTAACCTTGTAGTTATAATACTGATGGAATTATTATTAGCCAGTCCTGTGGTGTAGAATTTGTGTGCCTGTCTCTTATTCCAAGGCCCTAGGTTCATTCTCCAACCAGTTCAAGTTTTAAAAAAATGTGGCCTGTGTAGCAGAACGTGGTTCAGTTGATACGAGATTTTCTTAAGCTTTTAGTTACATGAAGAAAGTGCACAGTGAGATGATGACGCTACTGACCTCGTGTACATAGACCAACAGTGGTTGCCATGGTTACCAACGTGTCGGGAAATTGATGACAGGTGGTCGTGGTGATTATTATTTTAAGAGGAAGTACAACTATGCAACCATCTCTATATAACACTAATCAGAGAGAAAATATGGAAGGGGTCCGACACTTCAAAAAATGAAGGTATTGGCCAAAGGAATACAAGGGTCTCGAAGGGCGTGAAAATGAGACTCCCTAGGCCTCGAGTGCTCTAATACCGTCAGGGTCGGAAAAGAACAAGAGTTTCACCAAGGGAAGTCGGATAGGATAGATGAAAGTGAGGAGCCTGGCACAAGTTAGTGGAGGCAATGCAGGACGCAGCTAAGAGCCCCGTGGTACCCACGCTCTAAAGTTCAGAGTCCCTGGGACGACAGGCAAGTGACACCGTGGGTGTTATTCTACCGCCCCCACCCACAGGGGGTGTAAATTGATGACACGACAGATGTGTAAAAATAATTTGACTCAAGGGAAAGGTTACAAAATAAGAGCCTTAATTTTAGTTTTTTTCCCTCAGTTGTCTTTCCAATTCGTACCATACAACTTCCTACCTTTCAGTCAAATATTTTTCTTCTTTTTTCTACCGCTTTTCTCACACCTGTGAGGTCGCGAGTGCGAACTTTGTCCCGCATGTGGATTCGGCCCTGTTTTACGGCCGGATGCCCTTCCTGACGCCAACCTTATTTGGAGGGATATAATCACTATTGCGTACTTATGTGGTTGTTGATAGTGTAATGTGTTGTCTGAATATGAAGAGGAATGTGTTGGGACAAACACAGGTTTCCCATTTTCACACCTCGCAAATGCTGGGGCTGTACCTTAATTAAGGCCACGGCTGCTTCCTTCCCGCTCCTAGCCCTTTCCTGTCCCATCGTCGCCATAAGACCTATGTGTGTCGCTGCGACATAAAGCAACTTGTGTGTGTGTGGACAAACACACACATTCCCCAGAAGAATTAATCGAAGGCGATTAAAATCTCCGACCCACTTGGGAATCGGACCCGGGACCCTCTTAACTGAAGGCCTCGACGCTGACCATTCAGCCAATGAGTCGGATAATATTTGTGAAATACAATATTGCTCGTAATTTTTAAAATATAACGATGAGATTTTATCTTCCTATTTGATCAATTTACACTCATTTATTACCAGTATCCAAGAGTCTGTAAGTGAATATCAGTGCTTAGATAAAAGAAAATAACACAGAACTATTTCATGTGTTTCTATTTTATCTAAGTACTTATACTCAAAAGAGGGTTAAAAACCATCAACAATGGACTTAAATGTTGATATGAGTTTAAATTATCTGCAGTGCATCACTGATATAATTTAAAGAAAATGTTACTTGTGTTCTATAATGTACTTTATGGAGGCAAGTGACTTATCGAAGAGTTCCACTGCAATACAAAGAGAATTTTACGGTCATTTCTATTGGCAGGGAGTGAAAAGTAAAGTGATAACGGAAATAATCGAAACTGGTGTTGAGTCTAATAATTTTCACACCTCTGTAATATCAGATAGACATTTGAAGTGCATATTTCTTATTGATTCATGCTGTATTAAAATAATAAATAATGCATGCGCATTTTTATATGATGTTATCACTTAGACACTGTTTAACTTCGAAATACACACATGAGTTGTGCAAGCTGGTTGGCCTAGTCTACTTTAGATCTTGGCTGGAGTAGGTTAAAGAACCCTGCTGCAGATGGTGCATGTAATAAAATATCTGCCCATGCTCTGCCTTCCTGTAGACGTCGCGCGAGCTCGAGGAACGTCCAAGGTTGCAGCGAGGACACGTTCATTGTCCAGTGTTCTAATTTCCAATTCGACGCGACCCTCTCTTGTAATGACATCAGGTGCCGTGTACAGCGGGCTGGCCGACACGCCAAGGAGAACTTGGCAATCGCACTTCTTAAGACACGACCAGCGTTAAAGCTGAAAGAATACTAAAGACAATATCATTCAACAACACAATTTTCTTGAAAACATCATGAGAATATTAGGAAGGTTCACCACAATGAAATTATACAAACATATAAATGAAGAATTACAGTCCGTACCGCTTGTTGCGACATCGCTTTTAACGACGTATTGGATATAACGGTCCCGTGTAACCACGAACCTACTATGCTGGCGTAGCAGGGGGAGAAGTGTACTCCCACGTAGCGCGTCCCAGGTGGCGGATAGGGGGGTCCTAACCGGCTTGCCGGTGGACTAGAGGGAAATAAAATACTTCTCGCCGACCAAACACACTACCCCCTGAGGGTGGGGGACGCAGACGCAGAATACACCCACGGTATCCTCTGCCTGTTGTAAGAGGCGACTAAAAGGGGCGACCAAGGGATGATTGGATTAGAACCATGAAACTACTTGTGATTAGTACCAACACGCGGGGAACACCATGGGTCGCTATTACTTGCGCGTAGTACCACTATGTTAGGTACCAAATAGGTTTTGATTAGTAGCAATCAGGAGCACCGTGCGTACCTGTGATTAGTAGCACTATATGAGCGACACCAGGGTTCTAGCTTGCCTATGATTAGTACCCACTATATAAGGAACACCACGGGATAGTACAAGTCCCTGTGGTTGCCTGTAAATGGCGCCGCTAATGGGGTACATTTTCTCAAAACCAATCCAAGAGAATTGAATGAAAACTTCAGAAATGCTGTATATACCTTATAGATATAACATGGTGAAACAGAATTCTGATAACTTACTTCAATTAGGAGAAGTAATTCTTAAATATTAAACTTATTAACATTACAAAATTGTAACTTTAAAAATTGATAAAGTATAACAATACGTCTTTACGGCTAGGAAGTTTGTGTTCTCATTGCAATACTTTTTCTAAGAAATTTACTTGAAACGATAGAGTATCAAAGATAACAGTGTTAAAAATTTTGAGCCATAAGTTGGTAGCCCTGTGATATTTCGTATTGAAGTTTCATTTCTATTAAGTTATATGCATCCGGACAAAATTCCGGAGAAAATGATGAAAACATTTGTGAAGAAATGGATTGTAAATGTCTTCAGAAAATTTCAGATAGAGAAAAGTGATAAAGCTATTGAGGCTGATTCATACTGGAACACTTTCAGCATTTTGAGGATAATTGAATACAATCATCATCAGCTATTGTACCGGTACAACATTATACTTCTGGTATATTCTGCTGTAGGTTGACATATGTGCCATGAAGTTATGGTTCCCGAAAGTTTAGCTAAATATTTCCAAAGTTCCTCGAAATTAAAAATGTTGGGATACTCTGCTCTAATTACTGAATTTCATACTTGACTCCTAAGAATAGATGAAACTGATGAAGAGTTCCGAGTAAAGAAAATAAGAAAGACAATTCGTGATCAGGAATGTGAAAAGTGGAGAAGCTTATCCAGTCGTGTGGTAGAAGTATATAACTTTTCTCAGAATGGAAGAAATCTAATAGTTGAATATCGACGAAGACTGGCCAATCTTCTTCTCAATGGAACAACGCTATAAAAATGAGTTGCAATGTTTTCTCAGTGCATAGTGTTCCCTTGCCATGAGTGCGATATTGAAACCCTTCCTCATGTTCTTGGTTTCTGACACAAAGTGGGGCTGTTAAGAAACGACGGGCACCGTAGACTAAGAAGAAAAATAGCTGACTGCTTTCGAAATACAAACCAGGTCGAAGTTTATGAATGAGTTAGCTATACGTCAACTGAAGGTTCCATTAAGCGGACGGATATTGTAGTCATTGATAGTAAATCTAACAAAGGTGTCAGTATCGATCCAACAGCCAGATTTGGGCGAGATCAAAAGAAGTCTAAAGAGGTTTATACAGAAAGGAAAAGGTACGATGATCCTTGCATTTTTGACTTGGGACAAAAGTATACAATGAACAACTGGATAGTTATTGATATGTTGTTTGGTGCGCGCGAAACAATCACACATATGTATGTGAATATTTTCAAAATAATTCTACTGTCAACTAATATTCTACAAGAAATGTAAACTACGATTTTGAGAGTACAAAATTATCTGTATAACTGAAAAAATATTTGAATGAATAGAATCAATAGAGGAGGCACAGAACCAAATTGTCCAACTCCAGGAAGAAGCAAGTGAGGCAGGCCTACGGATCTCCGTCGAGAAGGTACAACACATGACCAGCATCAAAACAGCACCCAGATGGATGACAGTTGAGGGATAAAGGATTCAGAAAGTGGAGAAATTCAAATATCTGGGAGAGTGGATAGACAATAACCTGTCAGAAAGTGAGTTACTGCTTTCGACAATCAACAAGATCAACTTGGCATATTTTTTATTTATTTATTTATTTACTGCGCACTACAGGATTTCTAATCCCAATTACAGTGGCAAATGTTTACACTCTTTTGTTTCAGTCAGTCTAATATCATAATATCTAAACTATTCTAATAATATATTTACGTTGAGAAATAAATAATATTACATATCTAATCCTTGCAAGAGACAAGTATATAAAAACATATTTTCATATCTAAACTAGTCTAATAACCTAATACCTAAACTATTCTAATATTATATTTACAACACTTATAATTACATTTGTGGGATAGGGCTTAATGTAGAATGTTTATAATACATTTTTTGGTTCAGCATTACAGAGTTTTCACGGAGATGGTGAATTGTAGTAAAAACAGGCCTATAAACTAACTATGAAAACTTACAACAAGAAGAATATCTCGATCAGTGGAAAACTCAGACATTACAAGACAGTCATCCGCCCGGAGGCTTTATATGCATCTGAATGTTTGAACCTGATGATAACAGAATTGGTCAAGAAGTTGGAACTGGTGGAGGGAAAGATTCTGGGGAAGATAGTGAGACCCCAAAGAACAGAGATGGATCATACAGAAAGAAACGAAACCAAGAATTATATCTCAAGATGGAAAAAGATCTCAGATACCATCCGGAAGAGGAGAGCCATGTTCTTCGGACATACCTACAGAATGAATCCGGGAAGACTGACCAATCAGATAAGACTTTTTGAGATCAGGAAAACTATACTGTGCTGGTACCAGGGAGTGAAGAGGGGCCTGTAAGAAATGGGAATACAAGGAACGGAAATCAGCAACAGGGATGCTTACAAGTCGAGGATCAAGACCACGAAGAGGTTGCAAGAAAAGTTAGATCCCGTACCCAAGCGTCATGGACAGAAGAGAGGAGGAGATCGCAGAGTGAAAGGATGAAGGAGAACTGGACGAGGATCAAAGCCCAGAAACAGACGAAGGTGAATTCTAATATAAGAAGAATCCATCGGGAGTAGCTGCCCGGAGATTATTAAATATTGCAACAGAAAAAAAATTCAAGTGAAAGTTAAATGTATTTTCCTATTGTCCTTATGAGTTAATCACTGAAATGAACATTTGTGGTTTCGTTATTAATGGGGCAGGTGTCCATAGTGGATTTTATATCTTCAGGTAGTGGCACAGAATAGTTGATGTGTTTCAGTTGCATGCACTTCAGCGTTGCTAAACTCCAAAAATTGAAAAACGTACAGAAATTCAAAATAAACAGTATTTTTATCGTAAAAACGTGCAGTACTAATATTTACCCAGATACATTAAAATTCAATAGAATGCGTGCAATAATAGCAAGTATAGGAATACTTAACTCAAACGTATTACTAGAAGTAAGACAATGAGACATATACACTTTGCTCTTTCTTCACATGTTGGATCAGGACGCAGCCAATTCCTATCCTATCTATACTCTATCACGACTGCCTGCACTTTTGTTTCCTTCTGGGTGTTTTAACAGAGAGTTTTAATTTTTTGGGTGTCGAAGGACCTGCGTTATCTTTGTAATCAGAAGTTAACAGCATCTTTACTTGTTTAACATTCAAAATAATCGCCAAAGAAAATAGTATATACGTAATTAATACACACTAAGCTAACCAACAAGAAATTAAAGCACTGCACTGTCACGAAAAATAATTTGTAATTGCATCACAATATTATTCGTTTGACGAAATCACGTTATCTATAAGATTTACAACCGGACACTGCACTGTTACATGTCTGATGTTACACCACACTTTACACTGGTTAGGAAACGATTGACGGAGTTCGGTGTGGGCTAATTCAAGAGTGTGACTGTGAAGAAATATAAGACTACGAGATCTACAGTTGATAAAATTTGAAGTAGGGTAATACCGGGCGCAGGGTGAGACAGAAAAATTCCACGTTTCAGACTATTCAGGTGCTTTCTTGACTGATCTGAAACCAACTCAAAGGTGAATCACAATATTCAAAGCTTGGGAGTTCCCTGGAGAAGTGAAGGCCACGTCATACATGTGTAGGAAATGAGGTACGTTGAAACAAGAGAAAATGTAATTTTGCATACAAAATGTGAACGATTCCAATAATTATAAAATGTTCATTTAGAAATTTCTCAGGACCGTACAACATACAAAGGGGGGTTGAAAACCATAACGTAAAGTTGAAACCTTAACATTGGCAACGATGATACACTTGTATGTACTTTCTTGGGGTAATCGTTGCAACCAAGGGGATTATGAAAGCGATAGAACGTTGTTAATTAGCCAAGAATTATACTTTCTCATTGCGACATACAACCGCGGACAGAGCATGCTGCGAAGAATTTAACACTCATGATTGGAAATCAACACAGACAAGCCGGCTTGCCTTTTGATATTGTAATCTTTGAAAATATATATAATAGAATCCTCTGATAGACCGTCAGTTTGAAAATTAGCCGCGACATACATGTACGAGTCTTGTCCACTCAAGGATTTCAAAGAAAAAGCCGCATTTCTCCACCGAGCAAGTTACAATCAAAGTAACAAAACCCGTTTCTCATTAAGAGAAATGCATCGCGTATACAAAGAGGTGGAACTAAAATTTGTTCTCATCCGAGACAGAACAAGAATGCAGGCTGATAAAAATGAATGGTGGTACAACTCAATTAAGACATAACAGTCCTTCATCACTTATGTTTTATGATGATGGTGTTTTGTCCTGGAAACAGTAATGTTGTTGTTTTTATTGAAAATATGAATATAATCCGCAGTGGAGAGGCAAAAACAACGTTAATGACAATGGAAAATACGTAAAGGGTAATGCATTAGAAATGGTACCGGTTCTGTTATGTCGCATGATTTATACGCCAAGTGTGGTTTTTCAGACATTGCTTTCTACCGTTACAATAAGTATAAGAGTCGAAGTAATATTTCTTTTGTGTGTAATACACAGAGCCCGCAATTTTGGGCAGTAATAGGTTAGAATGCAAACTGACTGAAGGGAGTAAGAAGTATTCTCTACCTGCTCTATAATAGCGCCGTTCTTTCTACTTATAAGTGTCCGGCATTGCACTAGTGATGAATGGGATACCTAATAACAGATTTTCACAGGGATATTACTGCCTGCAAGTTATTAACGTCAGAATATGAAGAGAAAATAACCGGACGGGCACTCGCTAAATATGCCTCAGTGCTACCCGTCGAATGCGGTCCCTTGCGTAGGTAAGCTTCGCTCTCAAACGCATGGAGTATGCTGGTATTTGGTACAGTAGTACTACAGTAACTGTCAACATATCGACAGTGGCTGGTGTGTTCAGCAAGACAAATTCATAGACAAATTTTAATCTACGATGAATGTGATCAGAATGCAGCCGAAGCTCGGAGACGGTTTGCACGGTTGCCTTCTCTACACGTGTTTCGCCGAACAGTTTCAATAAAGAGCTAATTGATGGTTCAAGGCACATTCAAGCAACATTTTGGTAGAGTGGAATGTTTATACATTCATAAATTAATGTGTTATTAAACTCTAATTTATATATTTTTGGCGTGTTTACAAAATTCCCATTACAAAACGTGTGTAATAAAATGACTGCCTTTTGTTTCAAATCCGAAATACACCACGTTGTAGCACTCCTTTATAAACCAGAGACTAGGCAACCCATTCAACATTACTATATATGGGACACTTATAAGTAGAAATTATGGGGGATTTAGGGCCACCTGGTATGATTTTACTGGTGTTTGCAAACGCAAATTCAGCGAATGCCCGAAATTTCCCATAGCACAAAACGGTCTGAAATTAAGAACAAGATACACATAACACTCCAACACAAAAGAAACTTTGCATTTGTCAATCTGTCTATAAAATCACATGTAAGCTTGTTTGTTCGGTATACCTTACACACACTAAAATTTACATCAGGGTACAGGAGGCACTGGCAAATTCGAAATTTGTCCTCCATTTTGTAAGGGGGACACAAAACGTACAAATCCATAAAATAGGCAAATATCGAAGGTGTCGTAGAAGGACCCGACGCAGCTCACTTTACTCCCTCGCTGCCAGAAACAATACTCGACGCGTCTTTGTGGGACGCGGGAAACAACATATTAAGGAGGCACTAAAAATCAATCGTTCCCGAGATATTTCCAAAAGGATTCCCCGCCGTTGGAAAATGATCAACCATGGTAACCATGGTAATGCCAGCTAAAGATGTCGGATTCAAAAATCCCACTAGCTCTGTAAAAGTCACTGCCCAATAATAGCTGGGCTAACTTCAGCAACTGCGTATTCTGTGGTGCCATCTATCGACGTCCTAAAGGAACTTTCCTTTAAGTCTTCAATGTCTGCTGTGATCACTTACATCACAGCTGGATTTTGCTCTATGATTCAGTCCAGCAATTAACTTTCTGGAAAATTAACCTCAGGATGCTATGATTGCTTTTAGGTGCGGACTACTTGCTTCAATCATATGCATTCTAGTTTTGTATTCTTCTTAGTTTATTCATTCTAAAATAATGTCTTTATTACGTATTTTCTCGACTATGTTTACTCCAGCCTGTAGAGGCTCCGTTTTTGTAGATCACAGCAATTGGAAACTATGCTCTGAACGTTACATCTCAACTTTTTTTTTTTTTGCTATTTGCTTTTCGTCGCGTGGAAGGAAGCGGCCGTGGCCTTAATTAAGGTACAGCCCCAGTATTTGCCTCGTGTGAAAATGAGAAACCACGGAAAACCATTTTCAGGGCTGCCGACAGTGGGGTTTGAACCTACTATCTCCCGAATACTGGATACAGGCCGCACTTAAGCGACTGCATATCATCTCACATCTCAACTTCAACGTCAGGGGAAATCATAAGTAAATTCCTCATGTTTCTCTCATTGTCAGTTTCCAGGAATGGAACTCCAGGATTTTAACTCAGAGGAACTTATATATTTACGGTCCTAACAGTGTGACATGCAATATTGTTAGCTGAATTAATGATGCGAATCGATAGCAACAATTCACAGTACGTTCAACAAGTTACCAAACTGCAGAGAATCAAATGTACTGTAAATAAATATCTACTTATGGTATATTTTCAAGTGTTTGTTGAAACACTATTGCTAGATCCCAGATTGTTATACAGCAATATGTTAGAACAGGCCAATTTGTTATTAGGAGTCGACTAGGTCACTCTTCCGTAATGTAGCGAGAGTAACATAATTTCTAGGGGTTCTGATGAGCCGAACCCCTAACGTGTATGCAGAACTCATAGTATATCCGTTGTGCAGAATAGAGTATACTTGTTACTTTCTTCAGTAAGTTTCCATTCTAACTTATTAAATGTAGTGAGAGTAACAAAAATTCTAGGGGTTCTGATTGGCCTAACACCCGATGTTTACCCTCCCTGTCGATAGGGGACGCAGTCGAAAAATACACCCATGGTATCACCTGCCTGTCGTAAGAGAGGACTAAAAGGGACGACCAAGGAATGATGGAATTGGAACCATGAAATTACTTGTGATTAGTACCATTACGTGAGGAACACCATATGTCGACTTTACATGCGATTATTATACTTATGTGAGGAACACCATGGGTCTGTGATCGGCATCATTCTGGGTGGATCACTATGGGTTTACAGTATCCGTGATTAGTACCATTACATGCGGAACACTATGAGTTTACGTTGCCTGTGATTAGTAACACTGTGTGAGGAACACCGTTGGTCTGTGTTACCTGTGATTAGTAACACTATGTGAGAAACACCATGGGTGTGCGTTACCTATGAGTGGTTCCATTATGTGAGGAACAACACTGATCTAGCTAGCGTCCGTGATTTGCCCCACTAAGTGAGGAACACCATGGGTGCGCGTTGCTTGTAAGTAGTACTCTTATGTGAGGAACACCATGGGTCTGTGTTATGTATGAGTGATACCATTGTCTGTGACATACCATGAGTCTACATTACCTGCAATTAGTAGCACCATGCGAGGAACACTATGAGTCTACATTACCTATAATTAGTACTACTATAGGAGGAACACCATGGTTCTGCCGGTGACCTGGATTTTGGACCATTTTGGACAATATTATCTGAGAAAATACGGCATTGTCAATTGGATCCATTGATTGTTTTGGATTCATAGTCATTTTTTAACAACATTCTTTTTCAATTCTGGTCAGTGGATACATTCTGACGTTTTAATTGTCGTTGCACCTCGTATCACTAGGGGCCCGTAACCTAGCTGTTAAGCAAATCTCATAGCATAATCGTTGTGCAGATTGGAGTATACTTGTTACTTTCTGAAGTACTTTTACATTCTAACCCACTAAGTGTAGTGAGAGTAACATAAATTCTAGGGGTTCTGTTGGGCCAAACCCCCGATGTTTATGCAAATCTCGTAGCATAACCGTTGTGCAGATTAGTGTATACTTGTTACTTTCTTCAGTAAGTTTCTATTCTAACCTATTACAACCTAAAATTCCAGACCCAAATTATTACATTCTATTCAGTTCATGTGTGTTATTTAATTACCTCGAAACTTAGCAAGTACATCGTGTGTTTGTCCAACCCTTGTACCGTTTCTCTGTGGGGTCGGGTATGAGGTGAGATGAATCTGTCTTGGCGGGTTTTTATGACTAGATGCCCTTCAGACATCAACTCAATCAGAAGAGTGAATAAGATGAAATGGATGGCGTGATATATGATATAGGGAGAGGGTGAAATCTGGTGCCGGCTTATAGCGCACGCCTGTCGAATAGCACAAAGGGGCCTGCTCAAGGCTTAATGTCCCCATCTGACGGACGAATGACCATCAACTGAGTCATATACTCTCACTACATATGAGCACTGCGGAGAGGTTTGGAATTTAATCCAGGCTTCTGACACGCCATCTAGTGATTAGAAAATGTATACCATCACCTCCCCCTACACTGCCGTCCAACATTCTGATGGTGATTTTTTTCGACCAACGGGACTCGAACCGACTACCCTCTGTGTCAGACCGTTTAGACTTCAACGCCTTAACTATCACGGCCACCAGGCGGCCTAAAACTTAGCAAGTACGTCCTTGGGAATATTAGTGTACAACATAATGCATTGCGGGCAGTACCCGTGCGTAAATGCTGGTCATGTACTGTAGTTACACTGGGCATGAATCCGTAGACATTTAATGCAAGCTTGCCGAGCTCGATAGCTGCAGTCGCTTAAGTGCGGCCAGTATCCAGTATTCGTGAGTTCGAACCCCACTGTCGGCAGCCCTGAAGATGGTTTTCCGTTGTTTCCCATTTTCAAACCAGGCAAATGCTGGGGCTGTACCTTAAGGCCACAGACGCTTCCTTCCCATTCCTAGCCCTTTCCCGTCCCTTCGTCTCCATAAGGCCTATCTGTGTCGGTACGACATAGAGCAACTCGTAATAATGCAAGCTTAGAAAATCTCCACATCTTCTTGAACTCAAAAGTGACGTTGCTTTCGGCGCTGGAGTGAGATGATATTAATAACCTATTCAAGATGTGACCTAGGTTTATTTTTTTACGGTAAGTGCTGTGATACAAATCACTACATGATGCAGCCGCATGGCGGGGGAGAAACATTCTTCATACTGCACTGGCAAACAACGAGGTCCCGTTATACATGCTGCAAGGGAATCAAAGGCTGGTTTTTATTTCTTCTCTGCTTTCTTGTACTTGAAGCCGCCATGGAAGTAGAAGAAGAAGAAGACTACGACGAACACATTGTTGAGAGGTACCACATTAATTGTGCTTCCGTTGTGCGACTCGCCAATTACAAAATACTTGGAACTACAAGGCAGTGAGTCTGCCATTGTTTGGAGTCCGCGGTTCCAAGAATGACACTCGCTGTAGACTCCCCCCACCCCCGCCCTAATATGGACCAGTCAACCAGCTCGAGCACCTGTTGCAGGAATACGTCCATACACAACTGAGGAGTACGACAAACGAGAAAAAATGAAGGACATACCTCAGATATAAGAAAACATGTTATCAAAAATGTACCGCTCAAAGAACAGAGAGATAATAATACCGTCATACTAGGTAGATACAATTAAAATATATTAAAAATTCTTCCTGTGAATCAATTATTTAAGTTATTTAGTTATTAATAAGTTATTATTTTCTCTAAATTAAGGGGTTTAGTAAATGTTACAACATTAAAAAAGTCTATATCTCCATTTATCGTTCACGAATCAACAGCTACGTTTGGTGTCCCTCAGGGGTCAGTACTACGACCAATACTCTTTCTGATATATATAAAAGATATTTAGTAAATTACTGTATTTGTAGATTATATTTTTTACGAAGATGATACTGAAGAACAAATAATGGATACAGTACAGAGAGACCTGATATTCTCCTACAATGGGTCACTGAAAATAACTAAATATCCGTTTTTTCACAATCCATCTTATGCAAAAGCCCCTTTAAATAGAGTAAAATTTAAGACTCAGATTGTGGAAATGATCAATTAATTGCCATACTTAGGTCGTATTCTGAAATCAACTTTATGCTGGAAAGAATATATGTCCCGTATAGAACTAGGTCAGTAGATCAGATATACACTGGTAATTTATCTTATTCAAGGTATGGAATAAAATGTACAGGCTGAGAAACATATACCAAAATTTAGACTGACTTAAAGGATTAAAGAAACAGTATTTAAGAGGCTGATTTTTAGATGTTTATTACAAAAATACACTGACTGACAGAGCAAATGCAACACCAAGAAGGAGTGGTCAGAACTTTATGCCAATTGCAGGGTAGACTGACGTCACTGAGGTATGCTCATGATGTGAAATGCGCCGCTGTGCTGCGCACGTAGCGAACGATAAATGGGACACGGCGTTGGCGAATGGCCCACTTCGTACCGTGATTTCTCAGCCGACAGTCATTGTAGAACGTGTTGTCGTGTGCCTCAGGACACGTGTATAGCTAAGAATGCCAGGCCGCCGTCAACGGAGGCATTTCCAGCAGACAGACGACTTTACGAGGGGTATGGTGATCGGGCTGAGAAGGGCAGGTTGGTCGCTTCGTCAAATCGCAGCCGATACCCATAGGGATGTGTCCACGGTGCAGCGCCTGTAGCGAAGATGGTTGGCGCAGGGACATGTGGCACATGCGAGGGGTACAGGCGCAGCCCGAGTGACGTCAGCACGCGAGGATCGGCGCATCCGCCGCCAAGCGGTGGCAGCCCCCGACGCCACGTTAACCGCCATTCTTCAGCATGTGCAAGACACCCTGGCTGTTCCAATATCGACCAGAACAATTTCCCGTCGATTGGTTGAAGAAGGCCTGCACTCCCGGCGTCCGCTCAGAAGACTACCATTGACTCCACAGCATAGACGTGCACGCCTGGCATGGTGCCGGGCTAGAGCGACTTGGATGAGGGAATGGCGGAACGTCGTGTTCTCCGATGAGTCACGCTTCTGTTCTGTCAGTGATAGTCACCGCAGACGCGTGTGGTGTCGGCGTGGTGAAAGGTCAAATCCGGCAGTAACTGTGGAGCGCCCTACCGCTAGACAACGCGGCATCATGGTTTGGGGCGCTATTGCGTATGATTGCACGTCACCTCTAGTGCGTATTCAAGGCACGTTAAATGCCCACCGCTACGTGCAGCATGTGCTGCGGCCGGTGGCACTCCCGTACCTTCAGGGGCTGCCCAATGCTCTGTTTCAGCAGGATAATGCCCGCCCACACACTGCTCGCATCTCCCAACAGGCTCTACGAGGTGTACAGATGCTTCTGTGGCCAGCGTACTCTCCGGATCTCTCACCAATCGAACACGTGTGGGATCTCATTGGACGCCGTTTGCAAACTCTGCCCCAGCCTCGTACGGACGACCAACTGTGGCAAATGGTTGACAGAGAATGGAGAACCATCCCTCAGGACACCATCCGCACTCTTATTGACTCTGTACCTCGACGTGTTTCTGCGTGCATCGCCGCTCGCGGTGGTCCTACATCCTACTGAGTCGATGCCGTGCGCATTGTGTAACCTGCATATCGGTTTGAAATAAACATCAATTATTCGTCCGTGCCGTCTCTGTTTTTTCCCCAACTTTCATCCCTTTCGAACCACTCCTCCTTGGTGTTGCATTGTCACTGTCAGTCAGTGTATATAGAAATGTATTAATTATTACTGCCACATTTAAATAGAATTGTTCGTTATCTGAGTGTAATGTCAATATTGCTGTGATCAAAATATACTATATTGTGAATATTAACTCTTTTACCGGGCGAGTTGGCCGTGCGGTTAGGGTCGTGCAGCTGTGAGCTTGCATCCTAGTGAAGTGGGTTCTAACCCCACTGTCGGCAGCCCTGAAGATGGTTTTCCGTGGTTTCCCATTTTCACACCTTAATTAAGGCCACGGCCGCTTCCTTCCACTCCAAGCCCTCTCCTGCCCCTTCGTCGCCATAAGAGTTATCTGAGTCGGTGCGACGGAAAGCAAATAGCATTCATCGGAAAGCCGGCACTGTCAAGCGTAGTCCCTATCTCGAGCTGTAGGGGCAATATCCGGCATATATAATAATTTAAATAAATAAATAGTCCGCCTCTGTGGTGTAGTGGTTAGTGTGATTAGCTGCCATTCTCAGAGGCCCGAGTTCGATTCCCGCTCTGCCACGAAATTTTAAAAGTGGTACGAGGGCTGGAACGGGGTTCACTCAGCCTCGGGAGGTCGACTGAGTCGATTCCCACCTCAGCCATCCTGGAAGAGGTTTTCCGTGGTTTCCCACTTCTCCTCCAGGTAAGTGCCAGGATGTTACCTAACTCAAGGCTACGGCCGCTTCCTAGTCTATCCCTTCCAATCTTCCCATCCCCTCACAAGGACCCTGTTCAGCATAGCAGGTGAGGCCGCCTGGGGGAGGTACTGGACATTCTCTCCAGTTGTATCCCCCGTCCCAAAGTCTCACGCTCCAAGACATTGCCCTTGATGCGGCGGAGGTGGGATCCCTTGCTAAGTTCGAGGGGAAAACCAACCCTGGAGGGTAAACAGATTAAGAAGAATTATAAATAAATAAATAAATAAATAAATAAATAAATAAATAAATAAATAAATAAATAAATAAATAAATAAATAAATAAATAAATAAATAAATAAATAAGTATACTTATAGCTCAGCTATACACTTCTTTCTGGTGGAAGAATTTTGTGGTCACTAGCTTGAACCTTACATTCTTGCTGCACTCATTCTGCTATAAGCTACGTAATCTTAAATTAGGCTACGTTTAAACAAATTTAGCTGCAGTTGGCAAATCTGCTCGGAGCGGACTGTAGGATTCCTGGACAATCATCTGAGCTTTTTTGGCTGCAAATTGATTGTACCGGCTGGCTTTTAACATAAATATGTTATATTGCTAGGGGTCATCTGAAAATTTACGTCAGAGAATTAGCGATAAAATATGTGTGAAGTGAAATTACTTAGCAAGAGTGCAGGCTGTGTTGTGAAGTACTCATGGATCGCCATGATTGAGAGAAATATAGAAGGCTCTTTTATCAGACACATGTCATCATACACTGAATAAATGAGAGTCAGTTCCACCTTTTCGATGCACTGAATCCCACACTTGTCGATTCAAAATTCTATACAGATGTGTTCCGAAAACGATTCGTTAGATGCAAATAAATAAGTTCTTATAACTTTGAGTTTCATTTATTGAAAGGCATATTTTTTATCATATGACTCCCCCATGGGGAAATCTGATACATTAAAAGAAATAGAACTTGGTTGTCTTCTAAACCCATCATTTCAGATATGATCATTCCAAACTTGTGATTGTGATGTTTATTCAAAATCCGACAAATAATTTTCGAGAATTTGCAATGTGTTCAAACATATTCTTCTCACCGCGGACTGGATTTTGTACAAATTGTAGATAATTATTCTTCTCTCGTGTCTGATCCCAATTACCTCCAGAATCTTAAATTCATTCAACATTATCGCATACCTTTTCTATATCTACGAATGGCATGTACGTGGGCTTGCCTTCCTTAATTCGTTCCTCTAAAATCAACGTATTAGGGTTAGTATTATAATACAAGCAATTCTATTTCCTTACAAGTAAAATTAGAACAACGTTAATGCTTTTATCCGTCATTTTACCTACAAGAAGTAAACAAAACATTATCGACAGTCATCTTTTCTCCCAAGTCACTGCTACCAAGATCGTATATTTCCTTCTTCACCTCAGTTTAACTTAGATCGGCCATTATAAGACTCAACATCGGTTTAAACTCAAGTTACTGTTTAACTCAATCTTCAGTTTAAACCCTCATTATAATACTGGCCCTTAATCACTCAAGAAAGTTCAATGGCGATGTGTCCTTACTTTTGCTTGAGCTGGAACTTTGGTTCTTAAAAAATGTTCAGCCTGTCACTTCTTGTGTCACGGCCTATACATGGCATATAGCCGGTCTATATTTCTTCTGACTTCAAGTCATTTCCATCAAGTGCCCATCATTTTCTTCACATAACTGTAGGAACGAAATCATTACGGATAAACCTTGTGGCTGATCCATCTGCACTTCATATCACTTCCTGGTTGAGCAGAGATCACATGTACTGGAGATGTCTACCTCAAGCGATGGATTGAACTACAAGCAGATGTTGCCGTATTACCCTCTCATCAATACATTAGCAACGAGTGTGTGATGTTTATGCAGGAGACAAATAACTAGTCCTGATATTGTTACATGGAAAGTAGTTCGTGCTGCTGCCATTATAAAGACCGTATTTTCTCATGTTTGATGCAATACCCGATACCTCAACACACGCTCTTCCTTTATACGAGAAACTGTTCGTCTTTCTTTAGATTTTAATCATGCAGTAAATTTATATCGTGTCAGAAGCACACATAAGTTTAAAATTAAATATAAGGAAAAAACATAAAACATAATATAAATACTTCAATGACGAAGGGCCACATTAAACTATGTGAGCCCAAAACCTTGCAACATCAAGTGTATTAGGCTTCGCTTTAACCAGGTCTTCTGTTGTGCAGCTGAATGGGCTGTGGTCTGTTCTTCTCCACATACATCCGGGTGTCTCCTGGGCAACGGACTAGGACTCTTCCTAAACGGCTGATTCTATCACACTAGAAGCAGAACTAATCAGAACTAATCATGCAGTAAATTAGACGACAGGATTATATGTGATTATTTATGTAATTGTTGATTTGTCTATTTATTTAGCTTAGGGCAAATTGCAAGCAAATTTACAAAAATAATTATACGGTATAAATAAGGCATTCAGAGGGAAACTGACTCACGGCCTATGGACCTATCACAAATATAATTGGTTCTGCAGAGACAGTGGTTCGAATCCCACCGTCGGCAGCCTGAATGTGGTTTTTCCGTGGTTTCCCCATTTTCAATCCAGGCAAATGCTGGGGCTGTACCTTAATTAAGGCCACAACCACTACCTTAGCCCTTTCCTATCCTTTCGTCACCGAAAACATTCAATGTGGTAATGCGACGTTAAACAAGTAGCCTAGAATATATAAAATATAATAATGATAAAATAACTTTCTATATGTTTCTCGGTCATGGCGATCCATCAATACTTCACATCACAGCCTGCAAGATCACATCAACCATCTGTACTCGCGTTTGAAAATATGTCTCTCAGTCATGGCCATCCATCAGTACTTCACATCACAGCCTGCAAGATCACATCAACAATCACCGAGCTCGATAGCTGCAGTCGCTTAAGTGCGGCCAGTATCCAGTATTCGGGAGACAGTAGGTTCGAACCCCACTGTCGGCAGCCCTGAAAATGGTTTTCCGTGGTTTCCCATTTTCACACCAGGCAAATGCTGGGGCTGTACCTTAATTAAGGCCACGGCCGCTTCCTTCCCACTCCTAGCCCTTCCCTATCCCATCGTCGCCATAAGACCTATCTGTGTCGGTGCGACGTAAAGCAACTAGCACATCAACAATCTGTGCTCGCGTTTGAAAATATGTGCCTCAGTCATGGCCATCCATCAATACTTCACATCACAGCCTGCAAGATCACATCAACAATCTGTGCTCGCGTTTGAAAATATGTGTCTCAGTCATGGCCATCCATCAATACTTCACATCACAGCCTACAAGATGACATCGACCATCTGTACTCTAACGCCCCTCTTTGATAATATTTCTCTCATTCATGGCAACCATCAATACTTCACATCACAGCCTACAAGATCACTTCGACCATGTGTACTCTAACGCCCTTCTTTGATAATATGTCCCTAAGTCATGGCTATCCATCAATATTTCACATCACAGCCTGCACGGTTGCTAGGTAATTTCATGACGCAAATTTGCAGATGATCCCCAGTTCGGAAACACCATGAATATCGTGACCATTGAAGAATGGCTCCTTACTTGTACGTAAGCTCAGCGACGTAAGGGAGGTTGCAGCTCACTAGCGCAGCCAAGCGTGACGACTAGAAGCTCGTGATGTTTATCTGGAGAGCTCTCTCATCTCAATTAAAACATTTCATTGAGCGCATCTACACGCAGGTAAACACAGGGTAATTTGTAAGTATTCGTGTTGGTATTGTTTAAGATAACATCGTACTGTGCTCCTTTCGCCCCGCTGCCGCTTCACTCACAGATACACAATGCTGGGTTAATCTGACTGCATATCAAATAGACCGCGCGTGCTCCCACTGGCTCGCAAGCGTTACTGACAGACTGGGGTTGTCAGCTGCCCCGTATTATACGGGATTTCCCCTATTTGAAGGTTTGAAGCACTGTCCCGTTTTTAACAGAATAAAGGACAAATTCCCCCCCCCCCCCCCATATCTAAAGAACTCACTTCTGCCATTGTTAAAATTACAGGTAGACCTCGTTATATGCGATAGTTACGTTCCGCGGAATTGCCACGCATAGCGAATTCGCGTAAATCGAGTGTTATTTTATATGTAAAATATAGGGTTAGGTTTCCGTTTACTCACATATTAAGTTAAAAATAGCAGAGATTCTTAGTAGTTTTACAAAAAAATTATCATATTTCTGAAGTGCATTTTAATGCAAACTTCATACAATTAAAAATTTAACACTGAAGCACACAAGGTAAGGGTGTATTCTGCCTGAAGGCAGGTCCGAACCTCCGCAGAGGTGTGCCTGAGCCGGAGTTTACGTACGGTAGAGTGGCCAGTTCCTTTCCGCTCCTCCATTCCCCTACGCCCACCAACAGCGCTTGGCAACCCATCCAAATCTTGACCACGCCCAATGTTGCTTAGCTTCGGAGATCTCACGGGATCCGATGTTTCAACACGGCCACGGCCGTTGGCAAGCACACAATAATAAACTAAATTCTGTACACAAGCTCTTGGCTTTATCTTGAATAGCAGCTCCAGACAGACGTGATGCTCAATCCAGTCCATTCTTTCTATCGCTTCCGAGCGAGATTTGGTCACTCTGGTCATACTTAAGTTAGTAGAAGATTGAGCAGTTTGTCGAATTGATTCCGCATTGTCGCAAATAGTTCCCAGAGTCCATTCACGAAGTCCTAAAACTCGCTGAATGTCAACAATACGCTCACCTTCCTGAAAGCGATCCAAAACTTCTAACTTCGTTTCTAACGAATACGACTTTGGTACACGCTTCTTTCCTTCGACAAGCACACTTTCTTTTCTTTGACCTGGAGTTTTAAATACGAAACCTGTCAAGTGCAACTTCACAGCTCTACTGACTGGAACTGTCGATTCACGTCTCGACAAACACGACAGATGATGCGCGTAGAGATGCTCTCTCTCGTATTTAACCTTGTCGCGCGACGTAGTGTACGTTAGAGTCTGGCACGCATATCTGTACCGGCCTTAAGGCATTACAGCTTTCATGTAATGTTAACAGATGGTAGCACTGGACTTAAAACCAAAATCGCGTATGTGCGAATTCGCGGATAACGAATCCGCGTATAACGGGGTTTACCTGTATCTGTTTACAGTATCTCTTAATGAAGCAATACTTGAGCTTTAAGAAATACATTTACCATTGTTGAAACTTATGATAGGGCTATAAAAATACCTAAAAATATCCAAAAAGGACCTAAAAACTGGTAAAAGTGCGACCCAAATTCGTTCATAATTTTAGTTTTAATTAAATATTTAGCAGTGTTAAGTTAGCAGCTCAGTACAGACAATTAGTGTAATGAGGGACAAGTGTAGACAAGTGTTTGGACCAGAAGGGTTCAAAACAGCCCTAAGGAAACTAAAACTCTGAGGAAGAAGGCAGCAGAGGGTCCAACATAATATTGTGCTGGGGAGTTTTAGGTCAACTAGATTCAGGTACTAGACTATTGTTCATCTCTAAAATTTCAACCTCATTTTTCTCAGAAATTTTTCCCCAGCACTTTTCAAGATTCAAAATGCTCCTCATGCCACAATTTTCAACCAATGTACTTGAAACTCTTACGATAGTTTCGCATACAACAGAAAAATAAACTGATGTGCAAATTTTACAATATATGCAATATTTCAAGAGTAATTGTGGTTTTTTTTTCATCATGATCATCATAAAATACTGTATAAAATTGAGTTATGCCTATGTGAAATATCTTTTAGTGTAATTAAAATTTTGTCAAAACTCACACATTAATTCTTTTGTATTAGTACTTTAAAACTGTGATAGAATTTTCAGCCAGATCTGTTGTTGAGCCGTTTGGCCTGAGGAGCATATTATAAATACATCGAAAAGTTTCCAAAATATAGTTAAAATTTTGAATATCTCAGAAAGTTAAAATTGAAATAATAAATAAAGAGGTTCAACCTATTCAATACAAAAGAATAAGAAATGCAGTGATTACATTCTTATTTAATAATAAGTAGAAGTGGTACCGGTTTCGACCCTAGTCCAGGTCATCATCAGCCGATTAAAACATGAAAAACAATGCATAGGAAAAAGAAAAGAAAAGAACAGAAAAGATCAAGTTCACTCCGGATCAGTAGAAGAGGCGATATAAAAATGACGGGGGAAGACACTGTAAAATTCAGAAGAAGTAAAATGTAAGTCACTTAAAAGAAACAGTGCGTAATTTTCTGAACGGCAGTATGGCACACGCAGTGTTAGGCAAAGTCTTATAATGTTTATGAAAAGCGGAGAACGGTTAAATGAACACTCAACGTCAACTGTTCCAAAAATTCTACAGGATCACAATTACTTATTCAATTATATTGAATTATATTACATGTATTTATATAAATAAGAAATCGAAGCAAATACTGGATCATTAAGCTATTCTTCATTTTACGTTGGCGTTTGAAACCACAGTGCCTGATGTTGAATATATCGCGCTGATCACCGGGAGCTGGCAAGTTACTTCAATTGATCTACTCATCTTCAGCTTCAGCACGATTATGGATCTTCATATGTGTTCGATTGTGTTATGACTTTGTGCCTGACAGTGTATACAAGCTAGCTCATTTAACCGTTCTCCGCTTTTCATAAACATTATAGGACTTTGCCTAACACTGCGTGTGCCATACTGCCGTTCAGAAAATTACGCACTGTTTCTTTTAAGTGACTTACATTTTATTTCTTCTGAATTTTACAGTGTCTTCCCCCGTCATTTTTATATCGCCTCTTCTACTGATCCGGAGTGAACTTGATCTTTTATTTTCTTTTTCCTATGCATTGTTTTTTCATATTTTAATCGGCTGATGATGACCTGGACTAGGGTCGAAACCGGTACCATTTCTACTTATTATTAAATAAGAATGTAATCACTGCATTTCTTATTCTTTGTATTGAATAGGTTGAACCTCTTTATTTATTATTTCAATTTTAGCTGTGATACTTTTCAGTAAGGAACAATGACATTTTTATCTTTATCTCAAAAAGTGTTGTTGAAAGAAACTTGAAACTTTGTATGTTGTATCATTGATACTGACATAACAACGATCAAAAATATAAGGTGAAAGGATGAAAATTGTAGAATTTAGGATTTTTAACAGATGCATTGCCATAATTATCATTCTTATTTCAGATTGTGTTATAATCATCGTTTTCGTAACTGTAAAATGTGTTCAAAAATGTAACCTGGCTCAGTCCGGTGGTATTTGAAGCTGCGCAAATAGATCAGACTCATGTCGGAAGATTTTGACACGTGAAGGAACTCCTGCAGGACTAAATTCCGACATCTCGGCGTCTCCGAAGACAGCAAAAGTAGTTATTGGGACGTAAAGACAAAAACATTATTATTATTATTATTATTATTATTATTATTATTATTATTATTATTAATTTCATCGGTATGTCCTACTCAGGAGCTCGATTGAACCAGCTTAGCTGATGTGTTGGCATTCTTCTCCTCCCAAAATCTCTTTATCCTCTCCCTGATCTTCTTCCTTCATTCTTCTCTCCCAAGTTATAGTGCTCTGGTGTTCGATTTGTCTTCAAACTGGTGATTGTCGATTTTGGTTCTGAACTTACATCATCACCGGGCGAGTTGGCCGTGTGGTTAGGAGCGCGCAGCTGTCAGCTCGCATCCGGGAGATAGTGGGTTCGAACCCCACTGTCGGCAGCCCTGAATATGGTTTCTCGTGGTTTCCCATTTTCACACCAGGCAAATGCTGGTGCTGTACCTTAATTAAGGTCACGGGCGCTTCCTTCCCATTCCTAGGCCTTTCCTGTCCCAACGTCGCCATAAGATGTACAGTATCTGTGTCGGTGCGACGTAAAGCAACTAGCAAAAACAGAAAGAAGAATTTACATATGTCCTGTACAATGTCTTCTGATATGTTGATTTCCTGTAGATCTGTTTCAGTTTCACGAAGCCAGCTGTTCTGTTTTTTATGAAAGGGCTAGGTTGAGAATTCTTTTAGTTAGCCTGTTACTGTTCATTCTGATAATGTGTCCATAAAATTTCAATAGTCTTTTCCGAAAAGTGTGAGAGATTTTTTCAGAATGACAATATATTTCCTGGGATGATTTTTCCTCCATATTTCCTCTATACAAACTGGGCCAAAAAAGTTTCTTAAAATTTTCCTTTCTTGTTTCTCCATGTCTTTGGTTAGAGACCCGCCACCAATGATTAAGTTTTATGTTGTTGTTGTTGCTATTTTGTTTTACGTCGCACCGACACAGATATGTCTTACGGCGAAGATGGGAGAGGAAAGGACTAGGAATTGGAAGGAAGCGACCGTGGCCTTAATTAAGGTACAGCCCCGGCATTTCCCTGGTGTGAAAATGGGAAACGACGGAAAACCATCTTCAGGGCTGCCGACAGTCGGGCTCGAACCCACTATCTCCCGATTACTGGATATTGGCTGCACTTAAGCGACTGCAGCTATCGAGTTCGATATTATTATTATTATTATTATTATTATTATTATTATTATTATTATTATTATTATTATTATTATTATTATTATTTGGTGGGTCACTCGAGACATGAAGTTCATTTTGTGTTTTACCGAGGGCTTTAAAGCCGGGTGCACTTTCCAATCCGGGATCGATAGACTGATCAGATGTTAAGAGTTCTGTTATGTATTTTCAGGGAATGACTGAGGTGGAGTCCGGCTCCATGGATAAATGGTTAGCATGCTGGCCTTTGGTCACAGAGATCCGGGTTCGATTCCCGGCAGGGTAAGGAATTTTAACCATAATTGGTTAATTCCTCTGGCACGGGGACTGGGTATATGTGCCGTCTTAATCATCATTTTATCCTCAACACGATGCGCAGGTCGCCTACGGGAGTCAAATCGAAAGACCTGCACCTGGCGAGCCGAAGTCTTCGGACACATCCCGGCAATAAAAGCCACACGCCATTTCATGTCATTACTGAGGTGGACATTTTAATATGGAGGTGAAGATTACAGTTGTGCAGCGCTCAACTTACGGCCCACCCTGTGCGAACAAGCGAGCGGCTCCAACAATCTCAAGTGGGCTTATTTTGTAATCAGAGCGATGAAATATCGCTTCCTCTCCACTCAATAAGGATAATTACGACTAGAGAAGAGCAGAGCGAAGGGGACCAGGAGAGACAGAGGTCGGTCATTCTGCAACCACCTTCAGTCATCTCGACGCAGTATTCACGTCCAAGTCCAGTGGAATTTCGGCCAGTGGCGTAACTTGACATTTTGCACACTGGAGGAATTTCCTCTTCTGTACCATCTTTAAGGTTTTTCTCAAGTGAACAATTTTACTCCCCACTCCCACACCCTCAAAGACAGCGTGCCTATATTTTCGATTACTCCTGTATATAAGGGTATTCTGAATGGTTTCTCCCTTCCTCTCTTTCTTTTCTTAATCCGTTTACCCCCCAGGGTTGGTTTTTCCATCGGAATCAGCGATGGATCCCACCTCTACTCCCTCAAGGGCAGTGTCCTGGAGCGTGAGACTTTGGGCCTGGGAATACAACTGGGGAGGATGACCAGTACATCGCCCAGGCGACCTCACCAGCTATACTGAACAAGGGTCTCGCGGGAGGATGGGAAGATTGGAAGGGATAGACAGGAAAGAGGGAAGGAAGCAGCCGTGGCCTGAAGTTAGGTACCATCCCATTATTTGCCTGGAGGAGAAGTGGGAAACCACTTCGAGGATGGCTGAGGTGGGAATCGAAGACCCCTCTACTCAGTTGACCTCCCGAGGTTGAGTAAACCCCGTTCCAGCACTCGTACTACTTTTAAGATTTCGTAATAGTGTGGTATCGAACCCGGTCCTCCAGGGATGGCAACTAATGACACTAACCACACCACAGAGGCGGAATTCACACAACGATAATAATACATATATACAGTGACAGCATTTCGGCTAATAATTAAGTATTAAAACCTCTTCGACATCTCCGTAAAAGTTTGAAGTAACAGACATGAAAATAGCGAGAATGATCGCTGGTACAAAGAGGCGGAAAAAGGTACTCGGAATGGGGAGATGAAGACTAAGTTAGGAACTAACTAAGGCTTCGGTTGCAGGGTGATGTGAGGCGAATGGAGGAGGATAAGTTACCTAGTAGAACAATGGAAGTAATGGTAGACCAAGACGAGGATGTTTAGACTCAATTTGTAATGATTTAAAAAGATAAGAGGTATAGAACTGTTGTATGTCCTCCGCTCTCTTCGCTCAGCGCCAGCCAGCCGCACGCACGCAAGCGTGGATCATTCGAGACTCGACGCGCAGTCTTCAGTGCGCGTGTCTGTTACGTCGTGTGCAGTATATAAGGAGCTCCCTGTCTGTCACTCAGGAGGATTCTCCCCAGTGTCCTGCTGCAGAATACACTGAACGTCGAACACGGAGGCTACTCCTCTTAAAAATGTGTCTCGACCAGGTGGACGGAATTCTGGTAGTATGAGGTTTCACCTCAGGTCACTACTCCACTTTCCCGTTCCTTCATCCATGTCGAGCCCCGATGTTGTATGCCACACATCCCCAAGCTCACTCAAGCTCCGACACACACATTAGATTCTCTAATTGTGAACATAGCTTTCATTTAGTACAAGCTTATGAACTCACACTTCAAGTTAGAAGGAACTCTCTTAGCTAATCTATGCTAGTGCAAATGATAGTTTTCAACTATCACGAACTATATCTTTCCCAAGAACTATCTTTTCAAGATAGCAGTGAGTGTAAATACATTCAGAGTGTACATAGTGTATAAAAACAGAAACTCTCTCAAGATTAATCATCTACTTTGCTTCAAGACAATTTTATGTTTTATTCCTGTACATACTGTAGAATTCTGTGTGAAGCAAATAAATAAGTTGTGTTCTTGTAAAACTTATCTTGTTTACAACAAGAACTAAATTAAGTCACAGAGCAGCATTTAGTGAATTCACAGAGAATTGCAGACTGAGCGCGGAAAGGCATAACAGTCTATATAATTAAGATGTAGGTATGTTTCGAAAATCCGATTACCCCTGTCGGATTTTGAAGGCGCGATCTTGGGATTCGTAGGCCGTTGTTATTTGCATTCATCCACAGAGAGACCTTACAGCTGACATTTCGAAGGGAGAACGTGTATCTATCTGAGAAGCTAGATGAAGGCTGTGACAGTAGAGGAAGCCGAAGGCCATCGTCAAAAATTATGGCAGCTCCATATTCTGGCCTACACCTGGCAGTCTGTCCCTTAACAAAAGACGACAAATTTATCGAGCACTCTTTTTGGTTGGTCGGGTGGGGTTAGTCTCCTCTCTGGTGTAGCGTATCATTAGATACGTCAACGCTGTCAAAATTATTAGCCAGAAGTGCGGTCGGCAGATCTTATGCCGCTCCGTGCAGATAGAGACTCGTCACACACACTCTCTAGAGGGAGCTGTCACCGGCTAGACAAATTATAGCTCGCAGGTGCAAAAAGGGTAGTGCTAGAGAACGCAATAATTCATTTCAGGTAGAAAGCATCTTAGCAGGTGAGTGTGCTTCCCCTCTCTCTCTTCAGCCTGGCACTGCACGATTATCTGAGCATGTTAAAAAGTTAAACGGAGGAAGGATGAAGGACAGGTTATGGGCAGAGCTATGCACGGATGCGAATATCCGCGGATTCCGCGAAATTAGTGTCTTGGCGGATGGAAACTGTACGGCAGCGAGGGTAATTGTGCTGATAATTACCAAATAATCATATTTATTGATTTTAACTCAGGTATACTCTGGAAGTCTCGACGAGTGAATCTTTCATACATTTCATGCAGTCATTTTTGCTTGTGTTTAGGCGACCCTTGACACTGGCATGGGAAAATAGTGATATATAAAGAGCCTTGAGTGGTGGTGGTGGTGATTATTGTTTTAAGAGGAAGTACGAGTAGGCAACCATCCTCTATATAACACTAATCAGAGGGGAAAAATGGAAGGCATCCGACACTTCGAAAAATGAGGATATCGGCCAAATGAAGACAAATGCCACACGAAGGGAGTGAAAATGAAAGACTCCCTAGCCCTCGCAACCCTAATAGCGTCGGAGTCGGAAAAGAACAAGAGTTGACCAAGAGAGGTCGGATAGGATAGATGAATGTGAGGAGCCTGGCACAAATAAGTGGAAGCAATGTCAGGACTCAGCTAAGGGCCCCGTGGTCGGCAACCCACGCTCCAAAGTTCAGAGCCACCGGGGGCTCTTTTAGTCGCTCTTACGACAGGCAGGGGATATCGTGGGTGTTATTCTACCCCCCCCACCCCCACTCTCACCCACAGAGCCTCGAGTCCACAAAGCTGAAAATCTGATCTAAGTCTAACTGGCTCCTGCTCGTAATTAGTGACAGGAAGGATTGGTTCCGAAAGAGCCGGTCAATATGTCAGTAGTTGTCACAAGACGAAATCCCCCATAAACCTGTGACTGTAGAGGGTATGGTCCCAAATATCAGGCCTATTCATTATGTTTCAATACCTTGGACATCACTATCAGCCATATTCAATCGTTTTTACGATGTGGCCTCTTAAAGTCTGAAGCAAGGTAGGTTTTCATGAGGTGTCTCCATCTGAGACTGTCTTAAGCGATGTTCTGCCAATTGATCCCAGTAATCTTCCGGATGTCTTTATCCCATCTGTCCGGTGGTCTTCCCTTAGGTCTCAGATGATTTTTCGGACTGCACTCAAGCACAAGCTTTGTCCACCTACCATCAGTTCTCCGAGCAACATGGCCTGCCCACTGCCATTTTAGAGTAAACACCCTTTCTAAAATGTCACTGACCTTTGTGACTGACCTGATGTAATCTGCTCTCTCCCTGACTTTCTTCGTGAAGCCTGGCATGAACCGTTCCATAGCTCTTTGGTTTGTTCTGAGTTTTTGCTTAACAAACTCGCTCAATGTCCAGGTTTCACAACCGTAAGTCAGTACAGGGAGAACACTCTGGACAGAGACTGTCTTATTTAGGTGGGATGGCATGTTGGATTTGAAGATTGAAGAATTTCTTCCGTAAGCTTGCCATCCTAGTTTGATACGTCGGAAGATTTCCGGTCTTAAGTCCCCTTTCATGTTTACAAGCTGCCAAAGATGGCAAACTCATTGACCTACTGTAATGTGGAGTTTCCCACATGTAGCTTTCCTGCTGGGGCCCATTTGTTGAGCATTACTTTGGTTTCAGAAAGGTTCATGGATAGTCCCACTTTTTGACAGGCTGAGACAAGATCATTTATTAGAGTTTGTAGTTCATCGATGTCGTTGGCCAAAAGCGTAATGTCGTCTGCAAACCTTAAATTGTTCAGCCTTTTCCCATTGATTTTGATTCCTGTTCTTTGCCAGTTGATTTTTGACATGGCCAGTACTAATACTGCTGAGAACAGCTTGGGAGATATGGGGTCGCCTTGCTTTACACCTCTTTGAATGGGAAAAATCCGTGGTTGGCACATTGACGTTCACAAAGGCTGAAGAGGCTTCGTAGATATGCTGGAGTACTCTTATGTAGGCAGCATCGACGCCGTGTTCGGCTAAGGCTTGCATAACAGCAGCGTGGCTCACCGAGTCAAAAGCCTTTTCAAAATCCACAAAGGCTAGACAGAGCGGCATTTGATATTCATTACTTCTGCTGATAACTTCACGAAAGGTGAGTATGTGGTCGATTGTTCCAAAACTGCTTGTTCAATTGGCTGGGCATAATCAAGCGTTGAACTGATTCTATTTGTCAATACCTTGGTGAAAACCTTGTAAAGAACAGAAAGCAAGCTAATAGGACGATAGTTTCTGATGTCATGTATGTTCCCTTTTTTGTGCAGGAGAATTATCATTGCTCTGTTCCAAGATGGAGGGATGAATGCATTGCGAAGAGAAGACGTGAATATTTTTGCCAAGTGGCTTAAAGTTTCATCACCAGCAAGTTTGAGAACGCTAACTGAAAGGTTATCGCTACCTGCGACTGATTCTTTTTTCATACTGTTTATAGCATGTCTGATCTCAGATGGGAGAAGTTCCGGGACTTGGAAAATGTTGGATAAGTCAGGCAAGGACAGGTTATCATCAACCTTCTCGTACAACTTGCTATAAAACTTCCTGATGAACTCAAGAAGTTCTTCCCTATCAGTAATTCGTCCGTTGTCCCCATTTAATGCAATTAATTGCTTCTTCCCGATCTGTACCTTCCTTTTAGCAGACTTCAAACTTGTTTTTTCAGATAAGCAAGTTCTTAGAGTATCTTCATTGAATTTCTTTAAATCAGTTTTAATTCTCTTTCTTATGGTTTTGCACAGCTCAGAGTACTGTATTTTGTCACAGTCAGACTGAATTTTCATTCCTCTCCTCCTCTTTAGCATGTTCCTGGTATCGTCACTGAGTTTCTTATCCCGAGTGTTATTCTTTTTCAACCCTCCAATTACTTCAGCCATATCCATTAGCATTTTTGCCAGATTTTCACCAGTTGGTTCATGTAGACTTTGTTGAAGGGCTTGATGGAACTTCTCTTTATTTTCTTCTAGATGTTTAAGATTTATTTGTTTCTTTTTCTCCCGCACTAGTTTAAGTCGATGTTCCCTAATGTTTAACTCGGTTCTAGCCCTTACTAATCGGTGGTCGCTACCAGTATTGAATCTGTTGAGGATTATTATTATTATTATTATTATTATTATTATTATTATTATTATTATTATTATTATTTGAGGGATGTTAGAGAGAACAAAGTCGATCTCATTGGTGAATTCAAAATTGGGACTTCTCCATGTCCATTTACGCCCTGGGTGTTTCTTAAAGAATGTATTCATTATACGCATGTTGGTGTATTCGGCAAACTGGACCAATCTCTCCCCTCTCTCATTTCTCTCGTCTATGCCATAGTTTCCAATAACAGTTTCACCAGTCTCACAGGTTCCAACCTTCGCATTGAAGTCACCCATTACTATTTGAAAGTCACTCCCCTTTTCACAGGTTTCATGTAGACTCTCATAAAACGATCCTAACTCCTCGTCTGAATGGCTTGATGTGGGCGCATATACTTGCACAATGTGCATTTCGTATTTCTTAGAGAGTGTTAGAACTAATCGCGCAATTCTGCCTCAAGTACCTTCGAATACAGAGACCTTGTTTACGAGATGTCGATTGATTAGGAATCGTACTCCATTAAGCCCTCTTTCAGGTTCACCACAGTAATAGAATAAATTACCAGAATTCAAGAGGTAACACCCTTCTCCTTTACGGCGAACTTCAGATAGACCGATTACGCTCCAGTTGATCTTTCCAAGTTCATCTTCGAGCTCTTCTAATCTGTCATTGCCTAATAGAGAACGACAGTTGTACGTGCAAAGCTGGTAGGTTTGGATTTTTCCTATGGTTGTTTCTCTTTCACGAGACATCAAAGTAGCACCCACCCGGAGATCCGATTGTGGGGCTATTTTACCTCCGGAATGTAGGAATTTCACCTTAATGGTCACTCATTGTCTTTTAACTTAAAGGATGTGAAGCATAATCACCACGCCTGCTTCATTGACGGATTGGTGATCCTCCCGCACTGATCGGCTCGCCAACCCAGCTTCCCGCTGGGATTGGTTACCCGAACCTTCCGCTGGGTTGCTCGGCTTAACGGGGGCACCTCTTGTTAGGTTACGTGCTTGGAGTTGGAGTGTTAGAGGCTAGATAACTCAAATTTGCCGAGTCCTTATGTTACTGTTGCAAGATGGATGGCAACGACGCAATATCCGCGGATAAAAATTCGCAGATACGTATGAAGAAGTACGGATGCGGACACTATTTTGTATATCCGCGCAGGGCTCTAGTTACGGGGTACCCTGGAGGAGTGGAACTTGAATTTCAGTAGCTATGTGTATTCGATCTAACGACAGGCTTCGCAGACGGCACAATTCTTCTCCTCGCTGCTATAAGGGGGATTCATTTATTCCAACCCTGACTTGGTAGAATGACTGGATTTACATTTTTATATTGGCACTAACTTTATAAAATTGGAAACCTTGTGCTGTGACCGGGCCTTGATCTTGAAGAACACGAATTTATCGAGCCGCTGTCTTTTACGGATAGAGAATCGCTGATCTAATGGGATATGAAACTGGCATTCCAGATGGCAGTGAACCCTTGCAGGCGTGCAGCACTGTTTTCGGTGAAATGTCTGTGGATGCAGAGTGGTCACGGCTGGTCCAACATTTCTGTTTTCTGACCAGCCAGCCGAGCAGAGGAGGGGTAGCCACGGCTCTACCGTGGCTCTTCGTCTCTGTATTCGGAAGATGGGACAGGGCTGGACCTCACGGCTGGTCCCCGCCGTCAGTACCGGTGATTAAGGGGACGAGGGGGCGCACTTCCCCCCCCCCCACTACTTTGTGGAGAGGACATTGCATCTTATTCCATTTTATCCGGCTGAAAATAGGACTCATAGGAATTTTTTTAAATGTGCAAGCTCTGTTGTCTTATCTGCTAATTCTTTACTTTATTTTCTTTAATTATTAACAAAATTATTTGCGGAAATTCGCGTGAAATGTCGTTCGTTCCGGCTAACCGATTTGTATAGCGCCACGGCAAGTAGTGGAGACTTTCCATGTGATGTGAGGAAGGGTAGCGGGGGTATATTTTTTTTTTTGCTAAGGTCATGGACACTGAGATACCATTCACCCGCTTGCAGCGCGCATTCGTCAGTCCGGTAGTCAAATACTAAAAGATTTTAATTGTAAAATCACGCCATATTTCTATTTAATTGTAATACATTTGTAATGTCGTTCTTTTGGTGAAAGTTTTACTGTATAGAATTGAATCAAAATCTCAAAACTATTATTTCCGCACTTAAGTTGGCAAACTGTCAACCCTTATTTCCCTGTCGAAATTCGCTCAGAGAGGTCGGTCGGTGCAGACTGGATCTCAGCCAATAAGTGACCCGTGGTCCAGCAGCTCTGCACTCTGACCGGCCAACCAAGCAGAGGAGGGGTGGTCGCGGGTCTACCGTGACTCTACGCCTCGGAAGACAGGACAGGGCTGGACCTCGCGGCTGGCCCTAACCGTCGGCTGTCCTGAGAATGGTCTTCCGTGGCTTTCCGTTGTCCTGCACTAAGGCAAATGCCGGGGCAGTTCCTAGTATAGGCCACGGCCGCCAACCCCCTCACTTTCTCAGAGATTCTCTTTCACCGTAACACCACGAACCTGCTACGCTGGTGATACTCCCACGTGGCGCGTCCCAGGTGGCGGATGGGGGGTCCTAACCGGCTTGTCGGTGGACTTGAGGGAAATAAAATACCTCTCGCGGACCAAACACACATTACTCCCTGCGAGTGGGGGACGCACATGTAGAATACACCCGCGGTATCCCCTACCTGTCGTAAGAGGCGACTACAAGGGGCGACCAAGATATGCTGGTATTAGAACCATGAAACTACTATTGATTAGTACCATCACGCGGGGAACACCATGGATCGCCTTTACTTACGAGTAGTACCACTATATTTGGTACACAATAGGTTTGTGATTAGTAGAAGCAGAGAGTGGTTCCCCTGTGGGTTTCCAGTACCCGTGCGTCGTACCCATGTGACCAGCACCGCAGGTCTGGGCGTTGCCTGTGAGTTGTACCACTATATGAGCGACACCGTGGGTCTGCGTTGCCTTTGATTAGTATCCACTATGTGAGGAACACCACGGGTTCCGTGGGACCGGCACCCGTGCCTAGTACACCTAGGTGAGGAAACTCATCGGTTTGCATTGGCTATGAGTGGCGTCATTGTGTGAGAAACACCATAGGTCTGCGTTACCTGTACGAAGTACAATACTTGTGATTAGTACCATCTTGTGTGGAACACTGTGAGTCTTCGCTACTTTTGATTAGTACCCCAACATGACAAATAGCATGGTTCTACTTTACTCGCGACATGTACCATTCTGTGGGGGCTTAGACGTGGATTTTGCACCCCTTTAGACATCAAGCATCCTCGATTCAGGATTCTGCTTTATGAGTGGTCCCTTGGTCAGTAATAAATTATATATGATACTTTTTTTTTTGTTGAATCCACTAATTCGTTTGTTTGCTCGTTTTTGTTGTTTTTTGCTACATGTCAATCCATTCCTTCTTCATGACGATTTTTTTCTTTTGGTCAGTTTATGATTTCGAATTTTTTGTTAGTTCATTTCGAACCATTAGGGGCCGATGACCTCGATGTTAGGCCCCTTTAAACAACAAGCATCATCATCATCATCATCATCATCTTTCACCGTAACAAATCTCCCGGCCTGAGAAATGGCATCATCGTCTAAGAGGCCCGCCTCCCCCTTCAGGGAAGGAATGAATACATTTTAGTAGTAGTAGTAGTAGTAGTAGTGGGCGGTGAAATATCGGGAACTTAAAGCAGCATTACCAAAAGCCTGGGAAACTTCCATTATAAGCATAGAACGCACTCGCAGTACACCTGATGTACTATCATTACTACTCTGCAGTTTGCATCTCCAAAGCTCTATTCAATTACGTAACAATGAGCACAGCGCAGCGAGCTAACACTCTCGCACACATTCCAACGGTAATGCCGGCCAATTTGTGGTTTTGTAAGTTCGCCCGGCAAATTGTAGCCCATGGGCTAGTCTGGATCCCGTTGTAGCTTCTCGAAAACCTTCACTAGACAACGCCCCAGGTGTTTCAAATGCTGCACTTAATAACTGGAAGATTATTTTGTTTTTCGTCATTAACCTGTCGTCTTCCTCGAGCGAAATGACTGGTTGTACGGAACAATAGCTTGTTGGAACATGAGGTTGAATTCAATTCTACTGACGTACTACCAATATATCTGGTGCAATATAATTGTATTTATTAAAAGACCAATAGTGAATCTTCTTGACCGTGTATGGTGGAGGCGTGCTTGATTAATAGGTTCGATTCCTTGTCACCAACTAGGAAAGTACAGAAACGACAGCATGAATGAACATATTTTCCCAAATATTCCTAGTTTTAAGTTTACACTGGACTTTTGTTTTATTATTAACAACACTTTTTACAGCGTTATGCCCATCTTTCAGCGCGATATAACTTATTTGGCTCATGTTAATTTTTCTTCTCCCAAAATCTCTTCATCTGGGCACTGAACGTTTTCCACCGTTCTTCAGTCCGTAATTTATTGGTCCTCGTATTAATTTTCTCAGCAAAATGATGGTTGTTGACTGCTTTTTTGAACTGGAGTCGATCTTGAACAATTTCCTGTGGGATGCCACTTTCCTGAAGGTCTTTTTCTATTTCACTGAGCCAATTGTTCTTTACTTTCATTGAGAGAGCAAGGTTGAGAATCCTTTTGGTGAGCCTCTCATTGTTAATTCTGGGAATGTGGCCATAAAACTTTAATTGCCTTTTCCTGATGCTGTCGGTTATATTTTCAGAATGCTGATAAACCTCCCGAGACTTCTGTTCCATCCAGAGTAGACTGGACCAAAGATTTTGCTCAATAGTTTCCCCTCCTGTACCTCTGTCTTTAATAAGTGATCTGCGTCCACTGATCAAGGTTTCTGAGGCGTATAGTGTTGCCGGTTTGATACGTGAGTTGTAATATCTTAATTTTGAGTTGCGTTCCTGGATATTGATCTTTTGTTATATTTGTTCCAGGTGAGTCTTTAGGCCGTATGTAATTTAGAGAGCCTCTCCATATTTGCTTCACGATTCAAGTCTGATGGCTGAATTACTTCTCCTAGGTACTTGAACTTATTCACTTGATTAATTTTGCCAAATTTAGTATTTAGAGGTTTCCCATCTAGGTAACGCGCGGATCTTTCCACGTACTGAAATTTTTCATACGATATTTGGAGCCCAGTCTTAGCTGCAGTTGCATGGAAGTTTTTCAAGGGCCTGAACTGCTTCTTATTCTTTTTCTTCGTTTAGGCCTACAATGGACAACGTGGTTCTTAACTCTGATGAGCTTTTTCCTTCTTCTTAGCCCAGTATTCCTTCATTCTTCTAGCGCTATGGATGTCTTTTCTTTCTTGAGTCCATTTCACTCCTACTCCTGGACGCAGTGATTTAGCTATTAGTGACTGGAGAGAGTCAGGTGTCTCGATTAATTTTCTGAACTTACCTGAGTTGTAAACGTCAATGTGATCAATTTTTATGCATTGTATGCCTTTCCGAACTAAATTCGTCCATATGGCATTTGTTGCCTCCCCTCTAGATACAGTGTTGAAGATCCTTGAAGTGAGTCTCTGGCTGTCCATCCTGACTATGTGACCTTTAGAACATCAGTGTTCTCTTACTCATAGCTGTTCTAATGCTCTCTATTTTACTGTACAGTTCCTTGTTGTGCCTGATTCTGTACCCATCTCCTTCTTTAATGGGACCGATAATCCTTCTGAGGATCTTTCGCTTCTTGTCTGTTGTTCGAAAGAATAGCTAGATCATCTGCGAAGACCAAACACTGAAACGAATTTTATTTCTGAGTAGTCGACCAATAGACCTTTGTGTTATTTTCCCATGTCCTGATACCTTTTTCAAGCACAAGATTGAACAATAACGGGAATAAGCTATTTTCTTGCCGAAATCCTGTGGTAATGTCAAAAGGGTCTGGAAGTTCACATTGAAATTTTAATTTTGATGTCGTGCCAGTCAGCGTCTTACGAATTGTCTCTCGTTTTCTTGTCAACTTTGAATATTCGTCTAGAATATGGAAAAGAGTGTGCGTCTACTGAGTCATAAGCTTTCTTAAAGTCTACAAACGTGATCTCTGTTTGTCTACTTTTACGGATTTTCAGGATGGTTATTATTATTATTATTATTATTATTATTATTATTATTATTATTATTATTTGCTTTACGTTGCACCGACACAGATAGGTCTTATGGCGACGATGGGATAGGAAAGGCCTAGGAGTGGGAAGGAAGCGGCCATGGCCTTGATTAAGGTACAACTCCGGCATTTGGATAACCACGGAAAACTATCTTCAGGACTGCAGACAGTGGGCTTCGAACACCCTATCTCCCGAATGCAAGTTGACAGCTACGTTAATCAAACTGCGCAGCCTCTGCCTCCTCCCTCATTATTTTATGTTGTCATGGGCGCAGACTTCGAGAACGAGTACAAGATGAAAATAAACAAAACCTAAAGAAAAGTAATGGAGTGCAGTCGGACGAAGTCAGGTGATGCAGGAAATATCGGATTAGGAAATGAAGTCTTAAAGGAAGTAGATTAATATTGTTACTTAGATAGCAGAGTAACTTACGATGGCAGAAGTAAGGAGGACATAAAATGCAGACTACAACAAGCAAGGAAGGACTTCCTTAAAAAAAAAAATAAAAAAAAAAAATAAAAAAAAAAATGCTCACTTCGAATACTGATATAGAAATTAAAGGGTGCGTTTGAAGATTTTCGTCTGTAGAATGGCATTGTATGGAAGTGAAATATGGACGATAACCAGCCCAGAAAGAGAACAGAAGCTTGTGGAATGCTGAAAGTTAGATGGATAGATCGAATTACATCCTGTGGATGGGGGACGCAGACGAAGAATACACCCACGGTAGGGTCTATCTCCTACCTGTCGTAAGAAGCGACTTGAAGTGGCGACTAAGGGAAGATTGAATTAGAACCATGATCTTACTTGTAATTAGTACCAACACGCGAGGAACACCATTCGTCGCCTTTACTTGCGAGTAATAGTTTGTGATTAGTAGCAACAGAGGGTGAATCATTACGGGTTTTACAGTGCCCGTGATTAATACCACTATATGCAGAACATCACGGGCTTACGTTGCCTGTGATTAGTACACCGTCCGATTCGTTGGCTGAACGGTCAGCGTACTGGCCTTCGGTTCAGAGGGTCCCGGGTTCGATTCCCGGCCGGGTCAGGGATTTTAACCTTAATTGGTTAATTCCAAAGGCACGGGGGCTGGGTGTATGTGTTGTCTTCATCATCATTTCATCCTCATCACGACGCGCAAGTCGCCTACGGATGTCAAATAGAAAGACCTGCACCTGGCGAGCCGAACCCGTCCTGGGATATCCCGGCACTAAAAGCCATACGACATTTCAGTTTCAGTACACCTATGTGAGAAACACCATACGTCTGCGTTACCTGTGTGACGTTCATTACTTGTGAGTAGTACCATAAGGTGTGGAACACCGTGAGTCTACGCTACTTCCGATTAGTAGCGCAACATGAAAATATCATAGTTCTACCTTACTGGCGATAAGTACCATTATGAAGGGCCAGTGACCTGGATTTAGGACCCCTTTAGAAAACAAGCATCATCGATTTAGGATTGTGCTTTGGAAGCAGTCCCTTGGCCAGTAATAAGATAGTCTCTGGGAAGGTACGGTATTGCGAGTTGTTTTAAGCTCATAATCACTGTTCATCGTCGAATTTTTCAATTCTAGTCAGTGATCGATTTTGGAATTATTTTTAACTTTCAGTATTGTGAGTTGTATCCGCTGATTATTTTTAATTCATATTCATCCATTCATTCTTCATCATCACGTTCTGAATTTTGGTCAGCGGATGAATTCTGAACTTTCAATTAAATTTTCATTAGGCCTATATTTCGCCTCATTTCGTACCACTAGGGACCGATGGCCTAGCTGTTACGCCGCTTTAAACAGCACGCATCATCTTTTTCTGCTATTACAGTATTACAAATATCACAAGTGTTTACAGAATCTTGTGAAATATTATTATTTTGGACTGTCCACGCTAGGCTAATACCACCCTAATTAGTGACCTAAAAGAAGTCCTGAAACGCTTTTTCAGACGCTTCCCTTGTGGTACAGTGGTGGTTGTGGTACAATGTCTGGTGGAGTGTTCTTCGAAGCGAAGCCGTCATAATACGCTTTGAGCTAAGCAGACGTTAGGAGCTTATTATATTCCCCGGACTTGAGGGGGTCAGGAGGATACAGCTTACAGGGAAAAGCTCTTGTGTGTGAGAATGTATGTGTGTGAGTGTGTGTATATATATCTAAGGAAAGTCAGTCTGGGCATGAATGCTAAAAGTCGGCAATAAATTTTTCTCAGCTAAGGCTCAGAACTGGGGGTAGATCAAGCGTGAGTAATGTAAAAAAAGAGTAGGGAAAGGGGGAGGGATTTAAAAACCTTCCTCATAAGCTCGTACAGGAGGTCAGGAAGAAGGATTTATAGACACTTCGTTTCCTCACACTCAATTACTGGACCACCCTCCAGATCCTCACCACTTGTGGGACATAGATGGTAAGGACGAGGTAGCGAATTGAATCCAACATTACTTCTGTTTAGAGGCTGCCAAGGTGGAGTGGTAATGGGATGGTTGGTTTACCCTGAAGAACGGGAGTTTGATTCCCCATTCTTCTTGTACTCAATCTTAAGACTGGTCTGCTGCACGAAATTTCTCCAGATGGCACGATCAGTGAGTGGAAGATTTGCCGTAAGCAGCTGAGTGGTTCAATATTAAGCAGTTGAAACATTGAATGGTTAGGATAATTGTCCGACGTGGGCGTGAAGGTGGTTTAGAGGGCGTTTGGGCATTGGAAGGAACTGTTTGAGTGGTCTTGGAAACTGTACGGGAGGCTGGGTGTTTATATCCCAGGTTCCGTTTTGACTGATGCATTATTCATGGGGGTATTAGCTGGGGTTAATGGTGATTCGTTCGGGATGCCAGAACTCTGCCTTTTATATACAGTAGGTACAAGTGACGCCGTGTTTTAAACGAGTTTCCATTGTCTTTGACTGGAGTTTCGTCTAGGTCACAGCAAAGCCCCTTACACACTGTAATGTCACCGAAGGCAGCAGAATTTTTAAGCGAGTGTCCAACGGCTTTGGCTGGCGTTTTGCCTAGGTCGCAGCAAAGCCCTTTACATGCGATAACGTCACCAAAGGCAGCGGAATTGTTCTCATAATACGTATCTTGGTAATATTTATGCCATAACATTGTGTAATAAATCAAGGACCATTTTGTTGGACGTAGATCTTGATAGGTGGGTCTATCTTGTGACATGGCATGGGAATGTTTTGTGCTGGATCAGCTGTCATTTTGTTGGACGTACCTTTCTTCATCTTAATACGCTTCACTTCATCTACCAACAACCACACAAAGACTAATTGTGAATACTCCCCTCCATATAGGTCAGGAAGGGCATCTGTCCGTAAAACCGTGTCAAATTCACATCACATGCCGACCCCAAATAAATTGGGAACGAGAATGTGAGGTTGATTTTTTGCTAGTTGCTTTACGTCGCACCGACACAGATAGGTCTTATGGCGACGATGGGACAGGGAAGGGCTAGGAGTGGGAAGGAAGCGGCCATGGCCTTAATTGAGGTATAGCCTGGTGTGAAAATGGGAAACCACGGAAAACCATCTTCAGGGCTGCCGACAGTGGGGTTCGAACCCACTATCTCCCGATTACTGGATACTGGCCGCTCTTAAGCGACTGCAGCTATCGAGCTCGGTAATGTGAGGTGTATAATGGTGGTTTCTGTTTCTCGAATTAACACGAACTTCATAGTGTTCTGTACAACTGTAAAGGTACCGCGCAGAAAGTCCAAGATCCTTCTTTCTTTCTTTCTTTCTTTCTTTCTTTCTTTCTTTCCTTCTTTCTTTCTTTCTTTCTTTCTTAATCCCTTTACCGTTTAGGGTTGGTTCTTCGCTTGGACAAAGCAAGGGATCCCACCTCTAGCGCCTCAAGGGCAGTGTACTCGAGCGTGAGAATTTGGATCGGAGTGATACAACTGGGTCGGAGGACCAGTACCTGCCCTAGCGGCCTCACCTGCTGTGCTGAACAGGGGCCTTGTGGTAGATGGGAAGAAGGGATGAAATAGACAAGGAAGAGGGAAGGAAGCAGCTGTGACCTAAAATTAGGTACCATCCCGGCATTTGCGTGGAGAAGAAGTGGGAAACCATTGAAAACCACTTCGAGGATGGCTGAGGTGGGAATCGAACCCTCGTAAGTTACCACTTTCCAAATTTCGAGGCAGCGCCGGGAATCGAACCCGATGCCCTGGGGGTGTCAACTAATCACACTAACCTCTACACCACAGAGGCGACCTTCGAATTACTCACGAATTAATTATTATTATTATTATTATTATTATTAGACTATTATTATTATTATTATTATTATTATTATTATTATTATTATTATTATTATTATTATTATTATTATTATTATTACAATTTGCTTTACGTCGCTCTGACACAGGTATTATGGCGACGATGGGATAGGAAAGGGCTAGGAATGGGAAGGAAGCGGCCGTGGGCTTAATTAAGGTATAGCCCCAGCATTTGTCTGCTGTGAAGATGAGAAACCACAGAAAACCATCTTCAGGGCTGCCGACATTGGGGTTCGTACCCACTACCTCCCGAATGCAAGCTCACAGCTGCGCGCCCCTAACCGCACGGCCAACACGCTCGATCGAATTTAAATTTAAAACGTTCGAATTAACCAAGTTATTTTATTGCGGGAAATATTACTTTTATTTTGCGCTAAGACAATGCGAAGAAGTTTCCTGACAACTTCATACCTTTTGGGGGTTATTCCTAGGCCATTTTTTGCTCTGGCAGGTAAATTGTTCCCCAGTAAAAAAATGCAACTATGCCCCTCGGTAATTGAAACCACCTGCGTAACATTTCCATTAGTTTTGGTAAGCTGGTCTGAAAAGCGCCGTAATTTAAAGCTGTTGACACAAGCTTCCCACAGGATGTGCGGAACGCTTTGCTACCAGATCATCTTCTCCTGCCGTGAGTTGTGACGTGTAGTCCGGCCGAGGCTGAGAGATAAGAAGTTTTGTGCTAGATCGAATCTCTCGAATGTCATCCCGGGAAATAAAGTACTCGTCTAAGTTTCATTTCATAATTCTTATCTCGCTTCTTCTCTCCACTGTTTTGTTTGTTCCCACGCCCGCAGTGTGCGCACCCTGCTCTCCCGTGTCCTCCCCGTCCTTGAGCTACTCTGCTTCTCGTTCTAGAGCGCAGTATATACCCCGAACACTCCATTCCTCACTCTGTAGAGTACAGTATTCAACTTACCGAGCGAGATGGCCGTGCAGCTGTGAGCTTGCATTCGGGAGATACTGGGTTCGGCAGCCCTGAAGAGGGTTTTCCGTGGTTTTCCATTTCTGAACCAGGGTGTACTTTAATTAAGTCTACGGCAGCTTCCTTCGCACTTCTAGCCCTTTCGTGTCCTATCACAGCCAAAAGGACTACCGGTGCCACGTAAAACAAGTTGTATTTTTTTAAAAAAGGAATTCAACTCATTCGATTCCCTTCTTGCATTCTGTTCTTGGCCAAGCGCTTTGGGTCACTTAGCTGCGAGCTAAGTCCCACAGTCGGCAAGGCACAATGTATCTTCTTCTTCTTCTTAATCTGTTTATCCTCCAGGTTCGGTTTTTCCCTCGGACTCAGCGAGGGATCCCACCTCTACCGCCTCAAGGGCAGTGTCCTGGAGCTTCAGACTTAGGGTCTTGGGATACAACTGGGGAGAGTGACCAGTACCTCGCCCAGGCGGCCTCACCTGCTATGCTGAACAGGGGCCTTGTGAAGGGATGGGAAGATTGGATGGGACAAGCAAGGAAGGGGGAAGGAAGCGGCCGTGGCATTTGCCTGGAGGAGAAGTGGGAAACCACGGAAAACCACTTCCAGGATGGCTGAGGTGGGAATCGAACCCACCTCTACTCAGTTGAGCTCCTGAGGCTGAGTGGACCCCGTTCCAGACCTCGAACCAGTTTTCAAATTTCGTGGCAGAGCCGGGAATCGAACCCGGACCTCCGGGGGTGGCAGCTAATCACGCTAACCACTACACCACAGAGGCGGACCACAATTTATCTACCAGAGCAAAAAAAAGGTATCATGGCGGTGGTGGTGGTTATTGTTTTAAGAGGAAGTACAACTTGGCAAACATCGTCTTTAAATATTAAACAAACGAAATAATTGGAAGGTGTCAGACAGTTCGAAAAATACATTTATCTTCCAAAGAAAGACAAGGGCCACGAAGGGTGCGAAAATGAAATACAGTCGAACTTCGATATCTCGAACCTCCATTACTCGAAGTATCTCGAAGTAACTTAAATTCCCCGGCCGTTTGTCCTATTCTTCACGTGTATTTACAGTATTTCTCTATTACTCGAAATTTGGTTACACGAATTTCTCGAAGCAAACATTTCCTCCCTTCAAGCAAAAAAATACTCTGTAACTCGAATTTTGTGCAACATTAACTGTGCTATACGGCATTTGTGGTTTGTAGGTAAGGGTTATTCTGCCCGAAGGCAGGTCCGAACCTCCGCAGAGGTGTTCCTGAGCCGGAGTTTACGTGCGGCAGGGTAGCCATTCCTTTCCGCTCCTCCATTCCCTTACCCCCCCCCCCAACCAACAGCGCGTGGCAACCCATCCAACTCCTGACCACGCCCAATGTTGCTTAACTTCGGAGATCTCACGGGATCCGGTGTTTCAACACGGCTACGGCCGTTGGCTTTGTGGTTTGTGGGGAACAGTCAAAAAGTAAAGAAAGGGTTTCGGTGCTGTTGGGAGCTAATATGACGGGAATCGAACAACTAAAACTTCAAGTGATCAAAAAATCGGCGAAACAGCGCTGTTTCTCGGTTGTAACTCCCGAAGTCGCGGATGACAAGTTCCATTTGTGAATCTCGGCTGCGTCCTACTGACGAGAAGTTTCAACGTGAAGGGAAGAAATGTTAACACTAACAAACAGAAGAGACTAACGGATTTGTTTCCAAAGTTGTTAAAGGAGTTATGTTTCTTGATTCACTACGGTATGTATTGTACCCTGTCTTCTAAAAAGTTACTATCATAAGGGTTATAATTAAAGTGATGCCGTAAAATAGTGTATTTGTATATATTTAAATTGAATATAAACCCGTAGATACATATGATTCAATTATGTGCTACACATCCTCAAAAACGGTTTTCTCTCTATCTCGAAATTTCGATAACTCGAAATAAAATTTAGCTCCCGAGGTGATTCGAGATATCGAGGTTCCACTGTAACCCCTAGGCCTCGTGACCAAATACCGTCAGGGTCGGAAAAGAACAAGAGTTGACCGAGGATGTTTTGATAGGATAGATGACAGTGAGGAGTCTGGCAAAAGAAAGTAGAAGCAACGCCAGGGCTCAGTTAAGGTTCCCGTGGCTGCCAACCCACACTCCCAAGCTGAGAGCCCCTGTGGCCACTTTTAGTCGACTCTTACGACAGGCTATCCACCGTGTGTGTGGTTATACCGCCCAAACCCATAGGGATTCCAAAAAGTGTCAAGTTGTCAGGAAACTTCACAGCATTTTCTAGGCTCAAAATGGTCATCTTTCATTGAATTATATACATTACTAGGAAAATCCGACAGACGTTGTCCTGCCTGTGTACATTTATTTACCTCAGCATATACGACACTAATATCGGTCGTTTTCGATTAATTTTACGTTTTATCCTCTCCCCTTGGGCTGGGAGGGGTGTCCTGCCCCCACACTATTGGTTAGGCAACCCGCTGATCGCACTTGTCTTGCGGTTTGCTTATCTTCCCCTATTTCATTTTTTTACACCTTAGTGCCGAACTACCAATCAGATATCGTTCAAACCACTTCATAATCCCTCTCAGACGTAATAAGAACAAACTGTGAAAATTTCAGCGAAATCGGTCCGGCAGTTTTTGAGTCTATTAGCTTCAAACATACCAACATCCAATTTTATATATATATCTCTTTCTCTATATATAGAGAGAGATATATAACATTGTTTATTCAAACATGAATATACCAAGCGAGTTGTCTGTGTTGTTAGTGTCGTGCTGCTGTCAGCTTGCATTCGGGAGATACTGGGTTCGAACCCCCCACCGGTTGGCAGATCTGAAATGAATTTTCCGTGGTTTCCCATTTTCACACAAGCCAAATGGTAAGGATGTAGCCTAATTAACGCCACGACTGCTTCTTTCCCACTCCTGGCCCTTTTCTATCCCATCGTCGCCACATACATCTAGATCAGGGCCTCTCAAACGCCCAAAATCTCACGCGTGCAAATAGAGGCGCAAGAGCTCCGTGCACTGTGCATCGCTGCCGCTCGGCATGGCTCGGATCAACGCTTCGTCTCTGGGCTACTCGGCTAAGCTCGGCTCAACTCGCCTATGCTCGGCTCAAGTCAGCTTGGATTTGGAGCGCTACGGCGCAAGTGGGGAGAGGGAGACAGGGGGAGCGAGCGAGACAGGCGTGAGGAAAGAGAGAGTAAGCGCTATTGCTCCAAATCGAGGAGTGGGGGGTCTGCACTCTGGTCAACCAAGCCAAGTCGTCTTTTGCACCGTGCACAGTGCATGCACCCTGAGAGGCCCTGATCTAGATTGTCGCTGCTGTGCCTGAACCGCAAATGCGGCAATGCTCTTCCCATCCATTATTTCCCTTAAGACTGGTCATGTCTTCCAGCCACATCAGTCCATCAGAACAATTTTCTTTGAGTTCATTTTCTTAGAAGCTTCCGTAGCTCAGGCGGCAGCGCGTCGGCCTCTCACCGCTGGGTTCCGTGGTTCAAATTCCGGTCACTCCATGTTAGATTTGTGCTGCACAATGCGGAGGCGGGACAGGTTTTTCTACGGGTATTCCGGTTTTGCCTGTCATCTTTCATTCCAGCAACACTCTCCAATATCATATCATATTCCATCTGACAGTCATTAACCATTGCCTCAGATGAGTGCGACAGGCCTCGGCAGCCAGCACAATTCCTATCCTCGCCGCAAGATGGGGGATTCATTCCTTCTATCCCCGACCGGTCACTGACTGGAAACAGGTTGTAAGTTTTCATTCATTTTCCTATGTGCGTGTGTAAAGGAAAATGAAACTTATTGTACCATATTTTTGCATGACATATTTACCCACTCCTCGAGTATGATGTAACATGATACCAGGTATCATTAGTTTCAAAATAATGTGTTACCGAACGAGTTGGCCGTGTGGTTAAGGTCGTGCAGCTGTGAACTTGCATTGCTTGGAATCCCACCCTTGGCAGCACTGAAATTGGTTTTCCGTGGTTTTCCAATTTCACACCAGGCAAATATTCTGGCTGTACATTAATTAAAGCCTTCGCAATCCGAAACCCTTCGATGTGTTAGTGCAACGTTACATGAGTAGCAAAAATATATAAAAATATGTTCGAATTGTAAACAAAATCTGCTCATTATTTCGTGAATGTAATGTATGTTAAGGCCACTTGGATGTCAAACCTGCATGTTAATGAATGAATTAATTAATTATTTAATTTGCTATAGCTATTGCTAGCCTGGCATAGCCCTTACGCAAGGCAGACCTCTAACGAAGGTGGACGGTGTCTGTCTGTTATGTCATCAGCCCAGAGGCTGGTTGGATCCTCAAATAGCATCACCAAAGGCTATGCAGTTATAGGTGGACGGTAACGACTGTGTATAGGAAACTGCGTGATATTGTCGAGGACAGTGTTGTGTGTAGGGCATGAATTACAAGAATGTTGAGCGACGGCAGAAATACCCAGTCCTCGAGCCAAAGGGAATTATCCATTTGAGATTAAAGTTCTTGGTCCGGTCGGGATTCGAACCGAAGGCCCTCTGTACCAAAGGTAACTACGTTGACCATTCGTCTTTCTTTCTTCATCCGTTTACCCTCCAGGGTTGGTTTCCCCACGGACTCAGCGAGGGATCCCACCTCTACCGCCTCAAGGGCAGTGTCCTGGAGCGTGAGACTGCGACGGGGATACATCTGGCCAGGAGGACGAGTACCTCGCCCAGGCGGCCTCACCTGCAACCCTGAACAAGGGCCTTGTGGGGGATGGAAATAGACAAGAAAGAGGGAAGGAAGTAGCCGTGTACTTAAGTTAGGTACCATCCCGTTATTGGCTGGAGGAGAAGTGGAAAAACACTTCGAGGATGGCTGATGTGGGAAGCGAACCTCTCAAGGCTGAATGGACCCCGTTCCAGCCCACGTACCAATTTTGAAAATTCGTGGCAGAACCGGGAAACGAATCCAGGCTTCCGCGGGTAGCAACTAATCACACTGCCCACTACACCACAGAGGCGGATTGACCATCACCTACCCGCCTTCAGTATAACATTTAAAGGGATTGCATGTTGTTGTTAAGTCATATGCTCTTTTGAACTCTTAGCATTATCCTAGAGGAACTTACATTTTGTAACGAACTGTACTGTTTAGACGTCTTCGTATTCCAATACAAAATATGATCGCTAGGTTTGTAAGCTTGTTTTTCTTTACTTCTCCTTCGTTTTGCAATGGCTCGTTCGTGTAGACTAGGTAACGTATTGCTACCTGTTGTGAGGTACAATCACTTAACACCATTCGCTAAGACCAATAATTCGTCTTCAAGCATTACTCACTAATTTCTCTTCGTATTATTAAGCTGGGAATCGCGCAACGAGCGCTAGCTTTATGAAAGACAAGGTGCGGTAAATCCCTCTGATCAGTAATCGAATAAAATGGTCTTATTGATTTAACTCGAACTAAGCTGACCAGTGTTTCATAGTTACGGAAGGATAGCGGACAACTGCAATAAATAGAGGACGATATTTCATCATCATCATCATCATCATCATCATCACCACGAACCGACTGCTCGTGCGGGCGCATTCAGATGTCTTCTTCTTCGCGAATGGGTCACCTAGGACCAGGCGGAATCAATATTTTTCCGCCTTCTTTTTTGCCCGGTAGTTCTTCATCTTCAGTGATTGTGCACGTCTCCACCGGTCCTCCGATCGTATGGGTTTCCTTTCTTGTTCCTCAAATCCCCCTGTTTGAGTGATGTATTGTATTTCCTTTCGATCTTGTAGATTTGGCGATTCTAACTAATTCAGTGAGGTCTTTCTCTAATCATTTGTACCACTTTGGTCTAGTGGCCTTGTTTTCTGGAATTTTTAAATTTGATGTAAAAGTCTGTTAGGGTTTATTCGTTCCAAAAGCCCTGAAAATTGGATTTGTCGCATTCTAATTGCATCTGTAATTTTGGAAATGTGCTTGTATATTTCACTATTAGGTGTAGGATAATGAGTTCCGTTTATAATTCTTAATCTTAAGATTTTTCTCGCGATTTTTCATTCTTTAATTTCAATTTAACACTCCAATGCCTGGCTTTTTCGTTTGCCTTTAACGGCCAACCTGGGTCAATTTGACCCAAGCTATAAAATGCTTTTGTAATTATTCTAGTGTTGATAATATAATTTTCACATTAAAGCACTATAATTTACGAGCATTAATGTTTATTGGAGATCCAGCCATGTGTGCAACAATGAGCAGATTCTTCATAAATTACAATTACAACAAAGCAAGTATATTAGAAATTCTATCAAAAAGTCAGCAGATACTGAATTTAAATTAATGAATTGGAGAGAATAAAAACAATTACTATGAACGACGGAGAGAAATTCACTTATGACTTTTTCAATTTCTTTATATTTCTATATCGTTTGTGATAGTTCTATTCACACATTTATATTCATTTGTTGTGCTTTTCATTTCCTCGCATTCAAAATCACTGGATACTTTGTCTGCTGGAAGTACGAAATCATCATGTGATTCATCCGAACTTACATTTCCTCCATTAGATTCTCCCTCCATCTGTCTGTTAGGTCATCAGCCCAGAGGCTGGTTGGATCCTCAAATAGCACCACCAAAGGTTATGCGGTTATAAGGAAACCGCAAAAACCAAAGGCAACACCAGAATGAGGCGTACTAGGCAAGACGAGGAGTGAGGTAGTTTGCCATTGCTTTCCTCACTGGGTCAGAAAGTGCTATTGCAGCACGACTGACCCTATGAGCAACACCTTTCATAACACTCATGCACTAGTCGTGCTCTGAATGTCATTACTCAGCACTACTCATACCCCAGCAGCTTCCATATTGTCACAGCCATGGATGAGACTGGGACTTCGATGGAAGCTACACTTTACTCTGGCCTGTGCCAAAAGATGGATACAAAAGTGCTGTATCCATCATGAAATGGCAGCAGGCCTTCTCTCTCCATAATATTTTGTAATTCTTCCAGGATTACATCTTCGCGCAAACCCTTACGAGACATCTTTACAACAAACTCTCGAAAGAAGGAGACAATGACCACATCATGCCAAACAACAACGAATAAATAGAAGCATTATTGCTTTTTTTCTGCGTTCTAATGCAATTGCTGACTGAGTAAATGCGGTGACGCGAAGTATTTTACACTCAGAGATGTCAATAGTAAAACTTAAATCATTTACAAAGACGTGAGACAAAATGACCCGTGTTGGGCATTCTAGGTACACTGCTACTTTTTTTCGAAAAGTTTAGTATTTATAAAACGAAAATTTTGTAATAATGAAATATTCACAAAGTAAGTAAAAGTCAAGAAAGGAAGTTCTCATAAATAAACTTCAAAAGTTAAAAATGAGCTCTAACTTCAGCTCGGTGAAATTGACCCAGGTTGGGTGTACTAGTGTTAAAATATAAAATTTGAGAAGTATTTTCAACATTATATTCATAGAATACCCGGTGTATGCGTAAGTTTTTGTGGTAAAGAAAACACGTAATTTTCATGGGAAATTCATTGTTTGTTTATTCAAAATATTGGCCATCGGCTTCTACACACTTCGCCCTTATTTCAGGTAAGTTATGAATACTATGCCAGAAAAAATGCTTGTCTTTTGCGGAAAACCATTCGTCCGGCAATTTTCCAACTTTCTCGAAATTGCTGAAGTGCTGCTGTGCGAGCGCGTGCCCCATTGATGGGAAGAGATGATGGTGCCAGGTCGGGGCAGTACGGCGGGTGCGGAAGGATGTCCAATCCAATCGATTTTAAGGTGTCTTTCACTGGTTTTGTTGTGTGAGACGGTGCATTGTCTTGTAACAAAATCACTTTGCCCCATGTCTTCCGGCTCATTCCAGTCGTCTTTCGATCAACGCATGATTTAAATTAATAATTTGCTGGCGACGGTTTCGCCGGGCTTCAAGTGTTCATAATACACAATACAGCTACTAGAGCGCGCTTTATATTTCACAATGAAATCACCACGTTTAAATTATCATGTTCTATCAATGAAACGTGTTCACCGCGTGTTTTCACAGCCTTTTTCTCTTCATTAATTAAGGAAAGCAATGCGTGCTGCAAATGTTCTTTTTCAGGCACAAACCTCGACATGATCACTGAACGTTACAACACAGGTGTTAGTGTTCGGCGAACTCAACATGTGTGTGATGGTAAGTTAATGTTAGACGAACAAACTGACGTATGTGTCAAATTCATACGCTGCGAACTGTTCGCTGGCGCCATCTCTTAGTAAAACCGGAAAAGGCTTTCGGTTCAATGTGTTGAGGAAAATTATCTCCACTTATTCAAAACATATTAACTGGAATGGTTTCATCGTAATTCTATTAACTGCTTGTATGAATTTCCTGAAGGTGGTTGTTGTGTGGGTTAATAGACTGCTTTGATACAGCCCTGCATACTACCCTAAAGGGGCTGCCTGGCCGAGGTGGTAAAGGCGTGCTCGGCTCGCCAGGAAGGACGTGGGTTCGAATCCCCGTCAGGAAGTCGTAATATTTAAGAAATGAGATTTCCACTTCCGGAGGTGCATATGGCCCTGATGTTCACTCAGCCTACACCAAAAATGAGTACCAGGGTAATTCCTGGGAGCAAAGGCGGCCGGGCGTAAAGCTAACCACTCTACCCCATCAAGTGCCGAGGTTACGGATAGTGGAAGCCTTTACCTTCCACCCCTCCAAGGGCCTTCATGGCCTGTAGGGAGATGACTTTGCTTTGACTTCTATACTACCCTAAGCTCAACTAACTTTTTCATTTCTACGTAACTTTTTTTTGCTAGTTGCTTTACGTCGCACCGACACAGATAGGTCTTATGCTGACGATGGGACAGGAAAGGGCTAGGAGTGGGAAGGAAGCGGCCGTGGCCTTAATTAGGGTACAGCCCCAGCATTCGCCTGGTGTGAAAATGGGAAACCACGGAAAACCATTTTCAGGGCTGCCGATAGTGGGATTCGAACCTACTATCTCCCGGATGCAAGCTCACAGCCGCGCGCCTCTACACGCACGGCCAACTCGCCCGGTAATTACTTAACAACTGACAGAAAAATAACTCTTGTTGTCTCTGACCATTATACGAAACGACCCTGTGGTATGCAACCTTAATGCAATCAATACCTTTTAGTATAGGAGAGATAAAGAGGCCTGTTTCCGTCAGTTGTGTATTCTAACCTCTCGCGAATTTCATCGACGACTTTACTGACGACGGTGTTTTGACGGTCTATACCTCTGCAGAAATTGTTCCTTATATTAGATTTTGACAGTCATTCTTTCTATTTCTCTTAGCAACAGCATTTAACAAATCTAAATAAAGCAACTCTGCATCAAACGCATGATTTATGGCGGCCATTTTGCTTTTAACCTAGAGTTAACAGTTTAACCCAGGTGAAAGGAGGGGTTAACTTAACTCCGGCCTTAACCTAGAGTTAAAATTAACCCTTTTTGATTAAACAGAATGGATAGTCAAATTCAGAGTTAAAACCGTATAACTCGGGGTTATGGTTTAACCCACGTTGATGAAACCGGCCCTCAAATACTAACTGGATAACTCCTGAGTGTCTTTATATGTGCCCTGTCATTCTATCTCTTCTTATCAAATTCCGCCAAATCGTTCCCCTCTCATGAATTCGATTCAGCATCTCTTCATTCGTGATTCCATTGCATTGGCTGAAACTCACGGTGTGTTATTGTTTGATGTTCATTTCTCGGCATGACTCTCGATCCCGGCCAAGTCACGTGCAGATTTAGCGACACCGTCGCGTAAAGCCCCATTTGAACTCGTCCGCGAAGCGATCTGATTGGCTAACTTCAGCAACTGATAAAATGACACCGGAGCCAGATATCGACGTAATTTGTTTTTCAAAATACTTATTTATACACCTGGTATATTTCAGTTCAATTTGTTGAGGAAAATTATCCCCACCAGCCTGTAGCTGAGTAGAAATAAAATATCATTGGAGCTATTACGAATCCCTGAGGTATCCTGTTGTTGGTAGGGTATGAATTGGACGTTATCCCTGAATACTTTCGAGCGTGGAAACTAACTTGTCTAACTAGACATTTCGTAACGATATTTCCAATTCTAGCTTCAGCTGATAAAAAAACAACCAAGTGAATGACCAAGTGCATGACAGATACTTATAGCTTTAAAAACGGCAATAGGGAAAAACTGATAATAGGATTTGAAAGAGAAAATACTGGGGGATGGTTAGTATCGATTTAAAAAAACCGCATCATTTCTGCCATGGCTCCACTTAACTAGCTAAGACTTCTAGAATACATTGAAGTTTATTTATATTTCTGAACTATTGTAGAGCTTAAACTGGTTACATTCTGTGAGATGAACGAGCAATTGATCGGAACATGATTACCCTAGAGTCCTAAACATAGCTCTGAACACCTGGTAGGTTGTGTATCAATGAGCAGAGACCAGCACTATTTATGTTTATGTGAGGAGCGCACTACTGCTGCCCTCCTGGAGCGAACGGTGACGTGGACAAGGTCTAATGCGCGCCCACCAGACTTAAAGTAATGTCGTCTCATATTTCTCACAGTTTGTAAGGAAAGTGCAGTACAGTCGGACCCAGACCTAGACACTAAAAAAACTTAAGAGAGTGTTGCGTTATTAACGGTATCTTGAATAAGTATCTGGTGTTTAAATGCGTTTAATATTATGTACGATATTCTAATGCGAGTGGACTCAAGACTATCTCCGTGTAGCTGAGTAGAAATGAAATATCATTGGAGCTATTGCGAATCCCTGAGGTATCCTGTTGTCGGTAGGGTATGAATTGGTCGTTTTCCCTGAATACCTTCGAGCGAGGAAACTCTTGCATATAATCGTGAATCGCCAACAACCCAGTTCTTATTTCGGAAATATGCTAAAAATAACTTGTCTAACTAGACATTTCATAACGATATTTCCAGTTCTAGTTTCAGTTTAAGAAAACAACCAAGTGCACGACACGGGTGACTAGGAAATCTGTTGCCTCTTAACCTGAAATTACAATGAAAATAACGGTATCGCACATAAGGGGGGGGGGAGCCTCCGTGACTCAGGCAGCAGCGCTCTGGTCTCTCACCGCTGGATTCCGTAGTTCAAATCCCGGTCACTCCATGTGAGATTTGTGCTGGACAAAATGGATGTGGTGTACTTTATTTTATCCGGGTACTCCGGTTTTCCTTGCCATCTTTCATTCCAGCAACACTCTCTAGTATCATTTCATCTCTCAGTCATTAATCATTACCCCAGAGGAGTGCGAGAGGCTTCGGCAACAGACACAGTGCCTATCCTTACTGCTAGAAGGGGTTTTAATTCATTCCATTCCCTACCCGGTCAAATGACCGAAAACACGCTGTGGATTTTCATTTTCAAATCGGGGAGAGAAAAATACTGTTCGTAGCACTTACCTTCCTCTGAATCCTCTATGAAACTGGCAAGCCGAATTATTTTCTCTTGCAATATTTCTTATGTTTCGTGTTCAGAAATGATTTAATGAGTTATTGTTCGAGTTAATTTTATTTCCCTACATGTGTAAAGAAATGTTATTTCTCTTCAATCTGTTAAATAGTATTTCTTCCTGTTGCAGGTATCGGGACGAGGCCCTGTGCTGGACGGACAGGTAAGGAAAACAAAATTCTATTGTCAGCATGTTATTTGTAGTAAATAAAAATGGTAATAGATGACTTTTAAAAGGAACGAGGTAACGCTGATGGGACATTGCAGTTGGGAGAAGGTAGATGTTAATTAAGAAGAATGAGAATTGAAGCGTCCAGTGGATGGCAGTTGATTTTCAGATATTTCTATTATCACACAATTCCTATCATCATCAGCTGAAACAAAGAGCTTCAGCCATTTAGTTCGTACCAATTCCCTGCAAATAAACTGAAAAAATACCTTGTTTATGATTTTTGTACATCCGTAGCGGTACATTCATGCCGTGTGATAGAGATTTTGGTACAACCAAGAAAGCTATTGTACACGCATGCACAGAAATGGTGCCCCGTCATAAACAATCAAAACGGCCCCACTTCAGTACAGAAAAATAGCGGAAGGGGTGATGGGGTAGTGTTGAAGACCACTCCAGTACCGAACAGGAGGGGAAGAAAGCGAACGGGTAGTGCTGACGGCACAGAGTGTGTACTGCTATACATCCACCACTGTGCCTATTTCAATCACAACAGCCTTGTAGCGAGCTTTCTACCTGCAGCAATGCATCAAGGAGGGACCAACACCTTTGGCCGACCAAAAATGCGATTTTTAATATTTTTTTTTCCTTTTAAAAGGATTTTTTTTACAACAGTGCATAATTTTTGTTAATATCTCCAACACTTACGTACTTATGAACAAAGCTCTTTATCTGTAAGTTCGTTGCTCGTTTCCCTGATAACTCTGAAAGTGTTGAAGATATTAAGATGAAATTTTGCATGCATGTATATTTCATAGAGAAGAAGAATATGTAGGCTTATACTAGAATTCCTAAGCTTGTTTCATTGGTTAAATTTTCAAAAATGTTTCCAAATGTAAATTAATGAAAAAATTGACTACTTGAAAATAATTTCATAAAAAATATTTATACTTGATGGACTTCACTGATTCTAGTACATGTTGTAGCTATAACATAAGTAATCATAATAAAAAGAATAATAGAAAAATATTCATGTGTATCAGGGAAACGACAAAATAGTGGCCACGATACACGATAATGGCATAGGTTTATATGATTTCTACATATGTAGGCATATTATTGAGGAATAATGTGTTTGTCATTCTAATTTCCTTTTACAAACCATTTCCTTTGCTGTGGAAAGAAAGTTTAACATAGCCCATTTTCTATGATCAATGGTGTAGGGCCCCCTTAAGTGAGGAGCCATGCTTTGTTTATATCCGGGCACAATAGGATGAAATCAGTAGAGGCATCTAGAAAAATCAATTATTTTCGTTGAATTAAAAACCGTGTGACTGTTGACAAGACGTGTGTTAATACACTGACTGACAGTGACAATGCAACACCAAGGAGGAGTGGTTCGAAAGGGATGAAAGTTGGGGAAAAAACAGAGACGGCACGGACGAATAATTGATGTTTATTTCAAACCGATATGCAGGTTACACAATGCGCACGGCATCGACTCAGTAGGATGTAGGACCACCGCGAGCGGCGATGCACGCAGAAACACGTCGAGGTACAGAGTCAATAAGAGTGCGGATGGTGTCCTGAGGGATGGTTCTGCATTCTCTGTCAACCATTTGCCACAGTTGGTCGTCCGTACGAGGCTGGGGCAGAGTTTGCAAACGGCGTCCAATGAGATCCCACACGTGTTCGATTGGTGAGAGATCCGGAGAGTACGCTGGCCACGGAAGCATCTGTACACCTCGTAGAGCCTGTTGGGAGATGCGAGCAGTGTGTGGGCGGGCATTATCCTGCTGAAACAGAGCATTGGGCAGCCCCTGAAGGTACGGGAGTGCCACCGGCCGCAGCACATGCTGCACGTAGCGGTGGGCATTTTACGTGCCTTGAATACGCACTAGAGGTGACGTGGAATCATACGCAATAGCGCCCCAAACCATGATGCCGCGTTGTCTAGCGGTAGGGCGCTCCACAGTTACTGCCGGATTTGACCTTTCTCCACGCCGACGCCACACTCGTCTGCGGTGACTATCACTGACAGAACAGAAGCGTGACTCATCGGAGAACACGACGTTCCGCCATTCCCTCATCCAGGTCGCTCTAGCCCGGCACCATGCCAGGCGTGCACGTCTATGCTGTGGAGTCAATGGTAGTCTTCTGAGCGGACGTCGGGAGTGCAGGCCTCCTTCAACCAATCGACGGGAAATTGTTCTGGTCGATATTGGAACAGCCAGGGTGTCTTGCACATGCTGAAGAATGGCGGTTGACGTGGCGTGCGGGGCTGCCACCGCTTGGCGGCGAATGCGCCGATCCTCGCGTGCTGACGTCACTCGGGCTGCGCCTGGACCCCTCGCACGTGCCACATGTCCCTGCGCCAACCATCGCCACAGGCGCTGCACCGTGGACACATCCCTATGGGTATCGGCTGCGATTTGACGAAGCGACCAACCTGCCCTTCTCAGCCCGATCACCATACCCCTCGTAAAGTCGTCTGTCTGCTGGAAATGCCTCCGTTGACGGCGGCCTGGCATTCTTAGCTATACACGTGTCCTGTGGCACACGACAACACGTTCTACAATGACTGTCGGCTGAGAAATCACGGTACGAAGTGGGCCATTCGCCAACGCCGTGTCCCATTTATCGTTCGCTACGTGCGCAGCACAGCGGCGCATTTCACATCATGAGCATACCTCAGTGACGTCAGTCTACCCTGCAACTGGCATAAAGTTCTGACCACTCCTTCCTGGTGTTGCATTTGCTCTCTCAGTCAGTGTATAAGCAGAACAATGATAAGGCTATTTGATCGGGTGAACGTGGTGTATGTATAGGATATTGAAATAAAGCTTAGTCCGCCTCTGTGGTGTAGTGGTTAGTGTGATTATCTGCCACCCCCGTGGTTTCCCCAGGCAAATACTGGGACTGTACCTTAATTATGGCCACGGCCGCTTCCTTCCCACTCCTAGCCCTTACCTGTCCCATCGTCGCCATAAGACCTATCTGTGTCGGTGCGACGTAAAGCAACTAGCAGATTCGCGGCTCTGCCACGAAATTCGAAAAGTGGTACGAGGGCTGGAACGGGGTCCACTCAGCCTCGGGAGGTCAACTGAGTAGAGGTGGGTTCGATTCCCACCTCAGCCATTCTGGAAGTGGTTTTCCGTGGTTTCCCACTTCTCCTCCAGGCAAATGCCGTGTTGGTAACGAACTTAAGGCCACGGCCACTTACTTCCCTTTTCCTTGTCTATCCCTTCCAATCTTCCCATCCCCCCGCAAGGCCACTGTTCAGCATAGCTGGTGAGGCCACCTGGGCGAGGTACTGGTCATCCTCCCCAGTTTTAAAGCCCGACCCAATGTCTCACGCTCCAGGTCACTGCCCTTGAGGCGGTAGAGGTGGGATCCCTCGCTGAGTCCGAAGGAAAAACCAACCCTGGAGGGTAAGCAGATTAAGACGAAGAAGAATAATTAAAGCTTGTCTTCTTATTCTACTATTACTACCACTTTTCCCATACCTTATGGGGTCGCGGATGTGAACTAAGCAGCATATGTGAATTTGCCCTTATTTTACGGCCGGATGCCTTTCTCACGCCAACCCTATACGGAGGGATGTAATCACTATTGCGTGTTTCTGTGCTGGTAGGTAGAGTAGTGGGGTGTCTGAATATGAAGAGGAGTGTGTTGGGACAAACACAACAACCAGTTTCCGAGTCCCGAAACCGGGACCCTCTGAATCGAAGGCCTGAACGCTGACCATTCAGCATATGAGTCAGATGAGTTAAAGCTTTCATCACGACAATAATCAGTGATGATGGTTACAAACTTCCAGGGATGATGCAGCACGGCAATTGGATCAATTTGAGATAAGGAACCATAGTCTGGAAACGTTCCTGTCAAAAGTTATTAATAATCCAAGCTGATAAACGTCCGTCAGTTCATAACAGACGCCGGGGTGTCGGAATTTCGTCCCGTAATAGTTCTTTAACGTCCGGAAGCCAACGACATGGGGTTGTCACCTCTTAAACACCCTTAAAAGCCACCGACCTCAGTCGGGTTTGAACCCGTTAACTTCGGATTAGTAAACCAACGCCGCGTTCAGTACACCACTGCGGCCGGCAATCAAAAGCTAAAGCAAAAGTCGCTCTGATACCTCCGACGGATGAACCGAAATTCGCGCACTCGGGCGTCGCAGCGCGACTCCTCACATGCAAGCAATAAAAAATGTCTCTCAGAAAAGTTGGTCCTGCGAGTATATCCGGTAGAAAAAGGACATTGAAGAGTGGCAATCTGGCAACACTGTAACCACATGTAGGGTAATTACCTCTGTCAGCACACATTAAGCGTGTTGTACAGTTGGTGCAGTGGATAGAATTTTGGGTTAGCATGCAGGAGGACGAGGGGTCGATCCTGGGTTGAGGCGTATGTTTTTTTATTTTGTAAATGTAGTCAAGAAGGTATAGTATCTGGAATCTTAATCGTCAACAGCGATTGCGGGTCCTCTAGAAACCATTTGCACTTACATACTACGATCCTAGAAATGGTCAGGTTTGAAAGACTCCTTTTTCACTTCCTGCACTGTTATTAGATCTCCGTAATGGACAAGAAATAAATCTGCAAAATCTATCGGTTTACAGATTTTACTTCAGTTTTTATCACCGTATTTATGTCATTTATCGGCTACGGAGATGCATATTCTTGTCATGATACAAGCTTTAATTCGTCAACGAAACTTCAACTAATTCCTACGCAAGAATCCTTTCATCTAATTTTAAAATGTAACTGTATTCCCAAAAAAAAAAAAGAACTAACCCCCGTTTCGGTAGATTTACTGGCACGTAAAAGAACTCCTGCGCGACTAAATTCCGGCACATCGGCGTCTCCGAAGAGCATAAAAAGTAGTTAGTGCGACGTAAAGCAAATAACATTAATTATTAATCAAAAACTAACGGCCATATTCCAGGGCTACATTCCTCTTCTTTTCAATAAAATAACGAATGCGTAGTGTGCGATTATACAGGGTGCCTCCAAATTGTGTGTGAAGAACTCGGTGGTGGATACTACACCCCAAAACGACGCAACAATTCGGACACGTTCGAACATTCGAACTCTCCAGGCATTACGATAGTAACCATGTTCCACAAGTTCTGCAGTATCTGTAACGGCATGCCTGACTCAAAACATAATCGTAAATACGAACTCTCGCCCCCTTTGAAGCTAATAACTAAAATAGGCATAGCTCGTAAACGAGGGACCGTAGGATATATGTTCATCGGAACATTTTGTGTTGTTCTGAGGTGAAATATCCACCTCCTGATTACTCCCCACATAGATGCTGTATACAAGCGAATGAAAACAGTTACAGTACTTGTAGTAAATTAAACAAAACGAATAGCCCCGTCTCAATCGGGGATTTGAGGAACTCCTAACTGCTACAATTAGCCGGATGAGTTGGTAACACTGACTGTGTTCACTTAGGACGCACCCATGACCAAGAGTTTCTTAAGTACAGACTTGTTTGTTTGAACTGAACTTGAGGTTGGCACGCGACATGTCCTCTACTTGTCGTGTGCACAGTGGGTGTCTTATTCTTGGCTACTGTGGGCTCGGCCTTTCAATCCGCTGATCCCATGGAAGTGTGTTTGACCTTTCATCGTCTCCTAAATGATATTCTACTTTCTGTTCAGTTTTCTTAAATTACAGTGGGAGTGCACAGTGTGGCGGACATTCTTTTTGGTTCGTTATACCCAACTAAGGAGTACGTTCGAACTTATTAGCACATTTTTGTTGTTTTTTCTTCTTCGTTTCCCAATATCTTTTCATCCTCTTGCTGTGTTCCTTTTTACGTTGTTCAGTCCAATCTGTATTTAGTCGGGTGAGCTTTACAGAAAATTTGTGTTTGTGAATTCAGGTTCTGAATTTGAATGGTATCTTCATTAACGCCAATTTAATTTAAATCTTCACTGATTCCTTTTAGCCAATTATTGTGATTATTCATTGATAGGGCTAAGTTTGAAAGTTTATTTGTGAGCTTGTTATTATCTATTGTACAGAGTGTATGCCAACGGCCGTAGCCGTGTTGAAACACCGGTTCCCGTGAGATCCCCGAAGTTAAGCAACATTGGGCGTGGTCAAGATTTGGATGGGTTGCCACGCGCTGTTGGTGGGGGTTAAGAGAATAGAGGAGCGGAAAGCCACCCTACCGTACGTAAACTCCGGCTCAGGCACACCTCTGAGGAGGTTCAGACCTGTCTCCTGGCACAATACACCCTTATCTTACAGGGTGTATCAGAACTATACCGACAAAAAATCAGGGATATTCTTCGTGTTATATTGAGAACAGTGGTGCAATTGGACTGGCGGAGGAAAATTTTCTTTTCGAGAAAATGATTTTACTTTGTTACTTCCGGGTACGTGATTCAAATTTGCGAACTTGCCGCATTTGCAATGCCAGAGAGCTTCTGCCTGTTGCTGTGTGTCAGAAGAGGGAAGGGAGGGGAAGTGGGAAGTGTTAAGTGGGAAACAGAGGTAATGCGTGACACATCACACAACCGAGTCCAAAGGTCACTACTACAACTGTTGTGAAATATGCATCGAAGTATGAGGGGCATATTGAACATCTACTGTAATCAAACCATTGGGCATATTGTTTCCTTCGTTCAGTATTTCATTGCATTTATAATGTTGAGTGAAGGAATTCACAGTCGTGGGACGGCAGCGTTGCGTCTTCGAGCATGTTAGATTATAAAGGACGTTACTGCGACCAACAGACGAGCGGGGAAACGATCTGGAGCATTCCTTGACTGACAAGTGTTTCTTAATTACGGTGTGTTCTTGTACTGTGTGTGCAGTTAAACGGACTGTGGATATTTCCTCCAAGATACAAGGACAATCCTTTGCGAGTCTAACGAGGACACTTGTGCATAAGTGCGGAGCATTATGTCTGTCTCCATCATATACCCCGCTTTCCTTCCTTCCCCTTCTGTTCCCAGAAGCACGACATAAGCTTGTGCTCTGGTGGCGAAGCAAGTGCGGCGAGTTCGTCTGTTTGAACCGCGCACCCGGATGTGGCAGGGTGGCCTCGTTTTCTCGAAAAAAAAAGGGGGGGTTTCCTCCACCAATCCGATCACAGCATCGTTTCTAACATAACGCGAAGAGCATCCATGATCTTTTTTGTCGGTATGGTTCTGATACACCGTGTATATAAATGACCATAAAATTGTAATCGCCCTTTCCTGACGGCATCTGTGATATTTTTTCTGTAACTTCATAGATTTCCTTTTTATCCAAATTCCATTTTCGCATATTGGTCCTAAGATATTGCCGATTTTTTAATTGTTTAAATATCTGAATGCATCCATTTTTTTCAGTTCCGACTTAGTTACTTTATAGCTGTGAGGTTCTTCAGCCTGCTGAAAATAATTTTTAATACATACATTAATAAACTACCTGCTAACAGAATTACACCTAAAAAGGTGTTTCTTTATCAGAAAAAATTATATTAGCATATGATTTCTTTTCCATGTAGTTTGGAAATTTATTTATATACAAATTGGCTTCGGCTGATGGGAGAATCTAGCATCACACCGGCGAGCCTGAGGAGGTTAATGTTGAGAAGAAGAACATCTACACACCTACAATCGAATTTTACAGGGGAAAGTACCATTTAGAAGAGGTGGTAAAGGAAATCGAAGAGGAATATGGGAAGTGAATCACAATTCAAGGAGAGCAAATCAAAACCCTGATCTTTGCCGGTTATTTTATCTGAGAGTGCAGAAAATCTGAAGAAATATTTTGAATGGTAAGGACAAAGTCCTGGAGAAGGAGTACAAGGAAATGAGGTGATATAGGGAATATTAGATTAGGAAATGAAGTCTTAAACGAAGTAGATGAGTATTGTTACTTGGGCAGTAAAATAACTAACGATGGCAAAAGTAACAAGGACATACAATGCAGACTAGTACAAGCAAGGAAGGTCTTTCTTAAGAAAATAAATTTACTCACTAGGAACGTTGATACAGGAATTAGAAAGTTGTTTTTGAAGACTTTCGTCTGGAGCGTGGCATTGTATGGAAGTGAAACATGGACGATTAATAGCTCAGAAGGAAAGGGAATAGAAGCCTTTGAAATGTGGTGTTACGAAAGAATGCTCTAGGTGAGATGGGTAGATCGAATCTGAGATGAAGAGATACTGAATCGAATTTCCGTGAGGAGATCGATGTGGCCAAATTTGACCAGAAGAGATAGAATAATAGGACAGATCTTAAGATAACCAGGGGTTTTTCAGTTGGTTTTTGAACGAAGTGTAGACGGGAAAAACGGTAGGGTTAGATCAAGGAATGAATATGACAAACAGATTAGAGTAGAAATAAAATTAGTAGTTACGTAGAAATGAAAAGTGTTAGCACAGGATAGGGTGTCATTAAGGGCTGCATCATATCAGTCTACGTACTGAAGACCCAAACCACAAAATGTATATTTTTTGGAGTAGATGAAGTAATTATATCTTTCACCAGAATACAGCGGGAAGTAAATTATTCTCTTAATACGAAAATTTATTGATTTTTTTATTTCTTAAGAAGGTAGCCCACACTTTCCAATATCGACTCAGTTATATGTAACTCAAAAGCCTTTCAGTCCGTCGAACACACCAATTAAATATAAATATTACATTATAACATACCTGTAAAAAACACATGAAATGAGAAATAAAAAGTACTATTAAACAAAGAATGGCACGTTTCGTCTTTGAAAGAACATCATCAGATTCAATCAAATCACACTCAAATATTTAGAATATTTATGTTTATTTCAGTTTAATACTTAGGAAGGGGCTGCCTGGCCGAGGCAGTAAAGACGTGCTCAGTTCGCCCGGAAAGACGTGGGTTCGAATCCCCACCAGGAAGTCGTAAAATTTAAGAAATGAGATTTCCAATTCCTCAGGTTCACTCAGCCTACATCAAAAATGAGTACCAGGTTAATTCCTGGGGGCAAAGGCGACCGGGCGTAGAGCTAACCACTCTCCCCCATCAAGTGCCCAGGTTATGAATGTTGGAAGCCTTTACCTTCCACCACTCCAAGGGCCTTCATGGCCTGTAAGCAGATAACTTTGCTTTGCTTTCGCTAATACTTAGGAACTTGAAATCCGGGAACTTATCTTAATGATGTCCTCCTTTGTCTCTACGCAATAACTAGCTCAAGATAGTAGAAGCTTTTGAAATGTGGTGTTGGAGAAGAATGGCAGAAAGTTCCAGATTTCAATAGAAATAAACACAACTTCGTTTTACGTTCAATCTTTAATTTTCCTCGTTGTTTCTTTTGTCTTAATGTTTTGTTATTAATTGGTGTCTCTACAGTAATTTTGTTAGTTTTCAATTTTGTCCTTGATTTTTACTATTAGATGTTTTTTCCTCATTGTTCTTACACTTACCTTTTTTTATATTTGCTATGTGCTACTCCATTACAGTATAAATTTTTTTTTCTCATTGTGGAACTCTGTAATTCGGCTTCTCTGTTTTGCTTCCCCAAATAAATAAATAAATAAATAAATAAATAAATAAATAAATAAATAAATAAATAAATAAATAAATAAATAAATAAATAAATAAATAAATAAATAAATAAATAAATAAATAAATAAATAAATAAATAAATAAATAAACTATCTTTACATCGGTCTGTTTTCAGACCAACTTTGCTTTACGGGAGCGAAAGCTGGGTGGACTCAGGCTATCTTATTCATAACTTAGAAGTAACAGACATGAAAGTAGCAAGAATGATTGCTGGTACAAACAGGTGGAAACAATGGCAGGAGGGTATTCGGAATGAGGAGATAAAGGCTAATTTGGGAATGAACGCGATGGATGAAGCTGTACGCATAAACCGGCTTCGGTGGTGGGGTCATGTGAGGCGAATGGAGGTGGATAGGTTACCTACGAGAATAATAGACTCTGCTATGGAGGGTAAGAGAAGTAGAGGTAGACCAAGACGACGATGGTTAGACTCGGTTTCTAACGATTTAAATATTAGAGGTATAGAACTAAATGAGGCCACAACACTAGTTGCAAATCGAGGATTGTGGCGACGTTTAGTAAATTCACAGAGGCTTGCAGACTGAACGCTGAAAGGCATAACAGTCTATAATGATAATGTATGTATGTATGTATGTATAAATAAATAAATAAATAAATAAATAAATAAATAAATAAATATTTGAGTGTGATTTGAGAGAACCTGATGATGTTCTTTCAAGGACGAAACATGTCATTCTTTGTTTAATAGTGTGTTTTTATTCCTTGTTTAATAGTGTGTTTTTCCCTTGTTTGATAGTGTGTTTGTTATTCGTTGTTTAATAGTGTGTTTTTGTTCCTTGTTTAATAGTGTGTTTTTGTTCCTTGTTTAATAGTGTGTTTTTTACAGGGAGATTGCATTATGATATTTATATTTAATTTGTATGTTCGACAGACTGAAAAGCTTTTTAGTTATAAATATTTTTGATCCATAGAAATATACCTTTGCCTTGTATAGATCCTACTCTAGCCACAACTAGATGTAGGGATTTCGAAAAATGATAGGGACTTCCTTGCTGGAAAGTGCTCAGCTTGGATGAGCGGCTGCAATGACGTCACTCCGAGGGTGATGGATGGTGCGTGGTGCGGGCTGCCATCCATCGTGCCCCTCTTTAAATGTTGGGATATGGAGGTAGAGAAGGTAAGTAATTTATTGCCCTCATGGCTCGTCTGTCACCCGCTGCAGATGGTCCAAGGAGAAGTAGATACATCTTCACTACGCTAATTGTACCTGGAACAACTGACAAATCTCTTCTTACTTCATATCTGCACTATGACTTGTCTCTACGTGTTGCTCTTATTCAAATTATTTAATTTATTTATTTATTTATTTATTTATTTATTTATTTATTTATTTATTTATTTATTTATTTATTTTTCGTTCGCCAAGTTGTTTCCAAGGAGTCCCTCGCCTGTCCAATGGGAGTGGGACTCCGTTACTCCCATAGGTCCGAGGCTTGCTTAAAATGTTCTGAGCTCGATCGATTCATGAAGCAGGATGCTACCCTACTTGCACATAGTCCAAGTGAGGATCTCTCCTCTAACGGGTTATGGACCACCGGTGGATTGTATAGTCCTAGCCGCCTGAGCACAAGGAGGGCCAGGACTCAGAATATGTCCGAGATGCCCACTCTCATTCCATAGCAACTGGTATCCCGACTCTCAGGACCACTTACTAGGCCACTCAGCCGTTGCCCATGGTTCACGAACTAGGACGTGACTACAGTAACCCACAAACAAGGATTGTGGCGACGTTTAGTAAATTCACAGAGGCTTGCAGACTGAACGCTGAAAGGCATAACAGTCCATAATTATAATGTATTTATTTATTTATTTATTTATTTATTTATTTATTTATTTATTTATAGAATACCAGGCCTTCTCTTACACTTAACCACGTCAATTACATAATACACATATAGAATAAACGAATCATGACTTGTAAAAATGATCATGATGCTTGTTGTTTAAAGGAGTCTAACATTTAAGGTAATCGGCCCACTTGTTAAGGGGCTTAAGTCTAGTTTTTAGCGATTATAACTTAAGTATCAGTATAAGGTCTACAGACCTCAATACATACTGTTTTGTTAAAACAACTTTAGTCCTGGAATCTAGCAGTATATTACTGAAGATGCCTTTCTGAGATGAAGTGTTAATAGGATTTAAGAAAACAACAATATCACTGCAAACCATGAAAAGTTATGTCTCACATTCTGAGAAGATAAGGTCAAAGTACATGGAGTTCAAACACTCTGCAGATATGACACTTCTCCAGACATCAGCAGTCCCGTTTGTCATGCATTCACACTTGCACAGCCAGCAGTACAGGCAATAGTTCTTCCAAAGGCTTTAGCACACCCACAGGGTAGTGTTTCCACCAACATAAATAAACTAGCTGATATTCAACACGTGCTACCGTACATTCCTTGTGGTACAGGAGAAGACATTATTTTACCAGGAGATTCTGTGGTGGAACAATGAAGACAGAGGGGGTGATATTAGTGACGAAGAATAATAAAATAATATTGTCACGCTCATCACTTCTCATGTAGTTAGCCTTTGATGTCTTAATACCTTGCGAATGACATTTTATACGAACTTTTACAATTTGTCACATATCTGTAAAAAGTGTGCCTGTCACTTCAGCAGTATTGATATTTAAAACAGGCGTAATGAAGCTATTTACATGTGTTTCAAACTGTGACATTGTTGTTGTTTGAATCATCAGTCCATAGACTGGTTTGATACAGCGCTCCATGCCACCCTACCCTGTACTAACCTTTTCATTTCTACATAACTACTACATCCTACATCTCCTCTAATCTGCTTGTCATATTCGTACCGTTCTTACCCCTACACTTCCCTCAAAAACCAACTGCACCAGACTTGGGTGTCTTGAGATGTGCCCTATCATTTTATCTCTTCTTCTCGGCAAATTTAGCCAAATCGATCTCGTCTCACCGATTCGATTCAGTATCTCTTCTTTCGTGATTCTATCTACCAATCTCGCCTTCAGCATTCTTCTGTAACACCACATTTCAAAAGCTTCTATTCACTTTCTGAACTAGTTATCGTCTGTGTTTCACTTCCACACAATGCCACGCTCCAGACGAAAGTCTTCAAAAACATCTTTCTAATATTCCTATATCACCGGGCGAGTTGGCCGTGCGGTTAGGAGCGCGCAGCTGTGAGCTCGCATCTGGGAGATAATGGGTTCGAACCCCACTGTCGGCAGTCCTGAAAATGGTTTTCCTATATCAATGTTCGAGTTGAACAAAATTCTTTCCTTAAGAAAGCTCTTCTTTGCTTGTGCTAATACAGCACTGTTATGTCCACCTTACTTCTGCCATCGTTAGTCATTTTGCTACTCAGGTAACAAAAGTCATCTACTTCCTTTAAGACTTCATTTCCTAATCTAATATTTCCAGCATTACCTGACTTTGTTCGACCTGACTTTTGTTTTGGACTTATTTATTTTCATTTTGAATTCCTTCCCCAAGACTCTGTCCATACCATTCAGCAATATCTCGAGAGCTTTTGTAGAGTCAGATAAAATAACATCATCGGCAAATCTCAGGGTTTTGATTTCCTCTCCTTGAACTTTGATGCCCTTTTCAAATTACTCTTTGATTTCCTTTATTGTCTGTTCTACGTAAACATTGAAAAGGAGAGGGGACAAACTCCAGCCTTGCCTCACTCCTTTCTGGATTGCTGCTTCTTTTTCAAAGCCCTCGATTCTGATTTTTGTATAGATTGTAGATAATGTCATAGACTATGTCATATACTGACAATATTCAAGAAGGTACGGGTTATTCTGCCCGAAGGCAGGTCCGAATCTCCGCAGAGGTGTTCCTGAGCCGGAGTTTACGTGCGGTAGGGTGGCCAGTTCCTTTCCGCTCCTCCATTCCCTCACCCCCATCAACAGCGCGTGGCAACCCATCCAACTCCTGACCACGCCCAATGTTGCTTAACTTCGGAGATCGCACAAGATCCGGTGTTTCAACACGGCTACGGCCGTTGGCAATATTCAAGAATGAATTGTTAAAAGGATTTAAGTCCATGTACTTTAAACACCTTAATCTGTATGTGAAATTGCATTCATGTTCAAGAACGTATATTCCACATTTTATAGATTACAGGTTGAATCATGAGAATAGCGCAATTTACAAGAACAAAATTAACCGGTTGCTAAATAACGTTTGTTTATGGCTCTTAAAATTAGGTTCTATGAACTTGCGCCCTTTTAACAAGTCATGATTCAAATACACTTTTATATTATAAAATCAAAGGGGAACCCACGAAGTGTAACAACCTGATTTTCTAGAAACTTCGTTTACTGAATAGAGGGGTCGAAATAACCGAGCACATATTTCGGCTTATCCGTAGACACTCGACCGTTTCCGAGAAAATGATGATCTAATTTTCCGACTTGCTTTACGTGGCTGTTAGCGCATAACACGTTGCACAGACTAGGTAGATTTACTGGCAAGTAAAATAACTTCTGTGGGACGAAATTCCGGCACCTCGACGTAAAATCAGTAACATTATTAATAATTGGGTATATTGCTCAATGTGAGTGTGGAGAAGAGGTGCAGACAGTGGATCACATTGCATTTCAGTGTCCTTTGCTTCTTATAGAGGCTCTATAGAGGATATACACTGTCCGACTCATTGGCTGAATGGTCAGCGTTGAGGCCTTCGGTTCAGAGGGTTCCGGTTTCAATCGACGGCCGGATCGGGGATTTTAATAGCTTTTGATTAATTCTTCTGGCCCTAGGACTGGCTGTTTCTGTTTGTCCCAACACTTTCCTCTTCATATTCAGACAACACCCTACACTACCAACGACCACAGAAACACGCAATAGTGATTACATTCCTCCATATAGGGTTGGCGTCAGGAAGGGAATCCGGTCGTAAAACAGGGCCAAATCCACATGTGCGACACAGTTCGAACTCGCAACTCCACAGGTGTGCGAAAAGCCGTAGAACAAGAAGTGTTTTTAATTTTAGTGTTCCAAGATTGTGATTTTGTTGTTGTACCTGTTCTATGTGATTCTTTAGACATTTTATAATTTACACATTCTCTCTGCTTGATTTACGATTTAATCCGGATGACTGCATGATTTCCCCTGAGTATTTGAAATTATTTTTCTGAGGAATTTTTCCAAACTGAGTTACTACAAGTTGTTTGTCTAAGTATCCAGGAGATCCTTCCATGTATCGGGTTTTCTCGTATGAGATTTGAAGTTCAGTTTTAGATACTATTGTATGAAATTTCTCAAGGAACTGAATCACTTCTTGCCTATTGTTGGATACAATTATCAAATCATATAATCCGGCTCCATGGCTAAATGGTTAACGTGATTGCCTTTGGTCACAGGGTCCTGGGTTCGATTCCCGGCAGAGTCGGGAATTTTAACCATCATTGGTTAAGTTCCCTGGCACTGGGGCTGGGTGTATGTGTTTTCTTCATCATCATTTCATCCTCATCACAACACGCAGGTCGCCTACGGGAGTCAAATCAAAAAGACCTGGGATCTCCCGGCACTAAAATCCATACGCCATTTTATTTTATCAGATCATATAGAACAGAAATACTGTGGGTGGGGGACGCAGACTAAGAATATACACACGATATGCCCTGCCTGTCGTAAGAGGCGACTAAAAGGGGCGACCAAGGGATGATTGAATTATAACCATGAAAGTGCTTGCGATTAGTATCATCACGCCGGGAACACCATGGGTCGTCTTTACTTGGGAGTAGTACCACTATGTTAGGTACACAATAGGTTTGTGATTAGTAGCAGCAGAGAGTGGTTCACTGTACCTGTGATTAGTACCACTATATGCGGAACACCACGGGCTTACGTTGCCTGTGATTAGTACCACTAGGGGAGAAACACCATGGGTTTGCGTTGCCTATGAGTGGTGCCATTATGTGAGAAACACCATGGGTTTGCGTTGCCTATGAGTGGTGCCATTATGTAAGAAACACCATGGGTTTGCGTTGCCTATGAGTGGTGCCATTATGTGAGAAACACCATGGGTTTGCGTTGCCTATGAGTGGTGCCATTATGTAAGAAATACCATGGGTTTGCGTTGCCTATGAGTGGTGCCATTATGTAAGAAACACCATGGGTTTGCGTTGCCTATGAGTGGTGCCATTATGTAAGAAACACCATGGGTTTGCGTTGCCTATGAGTGGTACCATTATGTGAGAAACACCATGGGTTTGCGTTGCCTATGAGTGGTGCCATTATGTGAGAAACACCATGGGTTTGCGTTGCCTATGAGTGGTGCCATTATGTAAGAAACACCATGGGTTTGCGTTGCCTATGAGTGGTACCATTATGTAAGAAACACCATGGGTTTGCGTTGCCTATGAGTGGTGCCATTATGTAAGAAACACCATGGGTTTGCGTTGCCTATGAGTGGTACCATTATGTGAGAAACACCATGGGTTTGCGTTGCCTATGAGTGGTGCCATTATGTAAGAAATACCATGGGTTTGCGTTGCCTATGAGTGGTACCATTATGTAAGAAACACCATGGGTTTGCGTTGCCTATGAGTGGTGCCATTATGTAAGAAACACCATGGGTTTGCGTTGCCTATGAGTGGTACCATTATGTAAGAAACACCATGGGTTTGCGTTGCCTATGAGTGGTGCCATTATGTAAGAAACACCATGGGTTTGCGTTGCCTATGAGTGGTGCCATTATGTAAGAAACACCATGGGTTTGCGTTGCCTATGAGTGGTACCATTATGTGAGAAACACCATGGGTTTGCGTTGCCTATGAGTGGTGCCATTATGTGAGAAACACCATGGGTTTGCGTTGCCTATGAGTGGTGCCATTATGTAAGAAACACCATGGGTTTGCGTTGCCTATGAGTGGTACCATTATGTAAGAAACACCATGGGTTTGCGTTGCCTATGAGTGGTGCCATTATGTAAGAAACACCATGGGTTTGCGTTGCCTATGAGTGGTACCATTATGTGAGAAACACCATGGGTTTGCGTTGCCTATGAGTGGTACCATTATGTGAGAAACACCATGGGTTTGCGTTGCCTAAGAGTGGTACCATTATGTGAGAAACACCATGGGTTTGCGTTGCCTATGAGTGGTGCCATTATGTGAGAAACACCATGGGTTTGCGTTGCCTAAGAGTGGTGCCATTATGTGAGAAACACCATAGGTCTGTGTTACCTGGGCGACGTACATTGGTTGTGAGCAGTACCATGATGTGTGGAACACGATGAGTTAACGCCTAGTACCGCAACATGAGAAATACCACAGTTCTACTTTACTAGCGATATGTACCATCATGTTGGGGCGTTGACCCGGATTTTGGACACCTTCAGACAACAAGCATAATCGATTCTGGACTGTGCTTTGGAAGCAGTCCCTTGGTCAGTAATACTATTGTTTTAAGTTAATTTCTGGGACTGAAAATGGTTTTCCGTGGTTTCCCATTTTCACACCAGGCAAATGCTGGGGCTGTACCTTAATTAAGGCCACGGCTGCTTCCTTCCAACTCCTAGGCCTTTCCTATCCCATCGTCGCCATAAGACCTATCTGTGTCGGTGCGACGTAAAGCCCATAGAAACAACAATAATTTCTGGGAAGGTGGGACATTGCAGGTCGGATCCGCTGATTATTTTAAGTTCATAATTACTGTCCATCGTCGTCTTTTTGAATTCTAGTCAGTGATTCGATTTTGGAATTATTTTTAACTTTCAGTATTGTCAGTTGGATCCGCTGATTATTTTAAATTCACATTCATCCATTCATTCTACTCAGTGGATAAATTTTGGACTTTTAAATTTATTGTCATTAAATTTCGTCTCATTTCGTACCATTAGGGGCCGATGACCTAGCTGTTAGGCCCCTTTAAACAACAAGCATCATAATCAGAAATACTGAAACGAAGGTTAACTGGTCACTGTACTGGAGGCACTTGCGTTGCACGAAGTGATGATTTGTTGTTTATGCTAATGCAGTACATGGGATCTGAAAGAACTGCCTGTCGATTTTCTCCAAATTGCTGGCTACAGAAAGAAAAAGACAGAAAGAGGGTAAGAAAAGGAGAGTAAAGGTATTGTAATTTCATGAATTCTCCATTGGAGCAATGTTTCCGCTTTGTTTCTTGAACTCCGAACATGATGAATGCAGGAGTTACTAACAAGAGAGTGTAGCGTTGATGAAGATAGTCGAAATTCTCCTCTCGCGTTTTAAATACCCAGTACTTCGCTGTCCGAGGGTCACATCAATCAAACGGCACGGGAGGTATAATTACAGCACACAACACATGGCTTGGCCGCACATGCGCATAATTTTCTCAGTCAGGGAAAAAGGAAGCCTGTTTACATTTCATCCATCCACCTTTCTTCAACTTAACAAAACGCGAAATGATCATTACAACCGGCTCACAAGATACAAATGTCTAATGGAGATGCACATTGTGCTGAGTTTGATTCGGTAATATAGTGGGCAAGCTTCAAATTAAACATAGACTAAATATGGCTGGCCATAACAATGGAACACACCCGCCTGTTTCGTTAAACCACTGTGGACAAAACTTGAACAAGGGAACAGTTTCGATCAACGAAATACTTTAGATTTCATATACTACTGGTTCCACTGCGAATTTTACAAGAACAATGTATTAATTTGCCGTTTATTTAAATGTATTCCATCTGGAATAGCTTCATATACGCAGTTTTTGACAGAATGAAATTGGGTGACACCGATCTCATTGGTGGAATCGGGTAGTCATTGTCCTTTTGTCTTCAAGAGAGCGGGTTTGATTTCGGATGAGGTCGGATGCATTTGTAGGTGTTCAACTCCTGCCGATAAATTTTTGACGTCATGAGAATAGTAAACGAAAGAACATTCACCCTCAACGGTGTAGTGAATTTGGGTTCGAACATGATAGCTTTTTGATATGACCGTGAAAATACATTTGATATTACTATTATCACAAACTATCTTACAAGGAGCACCTGTACCAAATTTCAGGTCTTCGTGGAAAATGTGAAATGTAGTGATATTTGTTTAAGAAAAGTAGAACTCAGACAATTAGAGTAGGTGAAAAATTATCTGATCCTGTAGTGTTTAAGAAGGGGTCCCGCAAGGGTGCGTTATTGGACCTTTTTTCCTTATAAATACAAAATAGATATGAGCAAAGAATTGGAAACTCAGATAACAATTAGGATGTTGTTTTGTTGTAAATGGTAATAACTGAGTTACAGGATTGTGAGCGACTAAAAAAAAGACCTCGACAATGTTGTGAGATTTGAACAGTATGATGGTAAACGTCATGAAAAGTCATGTTGTAAGTTTTGTCAAGAGGAGAAGTTATCTGTTGTACTTACTGTGTTGGAGTGACAGTAGCTTATCATATGGGATCATTGGATGTTTTTAGGTGTTAATATAAGGGAAGATCATTGGGGTAACCACATACACCTAATAGTAAATAAAGGGTGCGGATCTCTGCATATGGTTATGGAGGTTTTACGGGTCGTAGAAAGGATGTAAAGGAGAGGGCATATAAGTCTCTGGTAAGACCCCAACTAGAGTATGGTTTCGGTGATAGGAAAGCAGCACTATTTGTTCTGGGTGGTTTTGGACAAAAGTATCGAGTTACGAAAATATTTTGAACTTTGGGCTGGGAGGACTTTCGAATAAGGAAATGAGCTATTCGACTAAGTGGTATGTTCTGAGATGTTGGTGAAGAGATAGCGTAGAATGATATTTGTAGGAAAATAAGACCGAGTGGAGCTTTTAAAGGTAGGAAAACAATTGAAACTGGAATTAATTCGGGCAAATAGAGGCAAATATTCAATTATAGGAAGAGGAATTAGGGACTGGAATAATTTATCAAGAGAAATGTTCGGTATTTTGAAATCATTTGTGAGAAGACTCGGTAAACAATTGATGGGGAATCTGTTACCTGGGAGAGAAGCCTAAATTCAGACCAATGATGGTTCATTGTCTGATTGATTGACTGATTGCCTGATTGATTTATTGATTTTTGACTGATTGATTGATTGAGTAGTTACCCCAATATCACCGCCTTTATCACAAAACATCGGAATTAAAAATCCTTCTTTTTCCCAATAAATCTTACAAGGTACACCGATGATAAATTCCGGTTCCAGATTCGTGGGAAGTGTGAGTAAGAATTAGTGCCTTGCTATCAGAATCTCTGAAGCTGCTGGCTGCTCTCGTGAGCAAGTATCGAAAGTCGTGCGACAATGGGAAAACAACGATGCGTCGTCCAGCCGCGTGCCGGTGGCAACTCGTAGATGCCAAGGGCCAAGACAGGGTGTCGCGCACTGGTCGGAGCAACGACGGGACCATATTTCGCTTATTTTATGAATCGTTTATTACGGAATTCATTCATCCACCAACATTTATAAATATACATAGTTTTCTTCGTTTTAATATTTTACGGAGTCATGTTTGTTTCTCCGATTTTTCCATGGTACAATATATATATACACTGGAATAAAAATAAATAGGGTTCCTCAAGGACTAAACCTTGAACCTCACATTTTCACTGTATACATAAAGAGAGTGATAAACACCTTGAGTCTCCATTCGTGAGTTTTTTTTTTTTTTTTTGCTAGGGGCTTTACGTCGCACCGACACAGATAGGTCTTATGGCGACGATCGTGAGTTGTTAAAAGGATAATCATCGACTCAAGAAATAAAGAGAAAAGAAAGACAGAAGGAAAGAAAGTCTTCACTGTGATGTACTGAATTATATTTACTGAGACAGTTACGATAATCTGTCTAGAAGAAGCAGAACTCAGTGACGTATACAAACGACATGTGGGCATAATGCATAATACAGAAAGTCCAACAAGATATCAGTCTAGTGAGTGATGGCAGCGGAATCGTACGTTTCAAGGATGCATCTCGCAACTTCAGTAGCATTCGGTCCGCGCTGAGTATCAAACGTGGAAGATCATATCAGATACGTTGCTTCGGAGAGAACAGTACACACTAGCTCCAGAGTGTTACCAATTAAAATAACAATAATAATTTTATATTCCAATCGGAATTTGTCTTCTTTACGTGCAAGTAAATACATTGACAAAATACTTTTGAGCATTTTCAAATACCATCGGACTGATCTGTGAATGAACAGAGCAGTTATGGCCCAGAAAACCAGGGCTGTATTATCTGAGGCACTCTCACCGGCTGTTTAAGAATCATTTCACAAGCGCAGAGTGTAAAGGGAAGAGGAAAATCAAAATAAGCATATATTTGATCATATAGCAATTTGACCGCTATATTACGAGAACGCTTCTCAATATTGGCTTAAATGACGAAATTTGAAACGATAAAATGTTGAAAATTAAAAGCCTCTTCCAGATAATTTTTAAAATAGGTCTTGTTATTCTACCCATGTACAGTAGATAAACCTCGAGAAAACTCAACACAATAAGTATCCACCACAATATAGACTAACCTTCTCTCAATTTATTTATTTATTTATTTATTTATTTATTTATGTATTTATTTATTTGACTTCAGCAGTGGTGAAGTTAGGGTTCGTGGCCCTTTCTTACACCTAACCACGTAAATTACAAGATAATACATATATAAAAGAGATGTACTACTCTAGTATACAATCAAGGATAACTAACCTAAATAACACATAAGGATAACATATAAAGAAAAAAGAAAGCAAAGCTCAACAAGTAAAAAATAAGATAAAACCAATCCGGAGCATAAAAGTAAAACAGAACTCATAATGAAAATGTTACTGTACAAACTGAAAAATGTAAGCAACGCATTAACAAAACACGATACATAACAAAGTCACGGAAATACAAGTATGGCTGTAAAGAGTAATCTATGTACATGAGTTAACAGCTAAATATTATGTACATATGCTCTATAACAATAAAATATAATAATAACAACCTAATATTAATTATAAGAACAACAGCGTTCTTCAGGTGTACAGTAAAATGCCCACCACGATCACACAACCTATCACACGTCCCCAATCACACGAAACACGTATGTATGAACGGTTATAACTCGAGAACCGTCGGACAAATTTTTATGCGGTTTTCGTTGTCGCCTAGATGATCTCCTAAGGAAGGTTTGCACATGACTTTTGTAGACGTCGTTGAGTTCTGCTCCCTCCAGACAGATTATTGCCATTGTCTCAGCCTGCAAGATTGCATCGTCCGTCTGTACGCTAACGCTCCTGTTTGGTAATGTGTGTCTAAGTCATGGCCATCCATCAGAACTTCACAACACAGCCTGTACGGTTGCTAGGTAACATCGTGACGCATATTTTGTATCGTTAGTTTCGTGCCGCAAATTATAATCAATTAAAATAATGCACTAAATCAGAATATGCAATATTTTTCAGCACTGTGAAAAGAGCTTCACACTTCAGCGTTACTGAGTATTGAAAGTATTATTTATTTATTTATTTATTTATTTATTTATTTATTTATTTATTTATTTATTTATTTATTTATTTATTTATTTATTTATTTATTTATTTATTTGTTCATTTGTTTATTATGGCTTCTTTCATGTGGCGAAGTTAGGGCACCCGGCCCTCTCTCACACTCAACCACAATACAACAAATAATATTGAGGCTGCCTGTTACTAATTATACGAATTATACTACTTATACTATTTCCTAATTAAGCTTAAGTTACACACCCACACAATATGCAGCTTATTAGCTCGTTAATTCAGTCCAATTCTCTCTCTCACACAGACACTTGCACACACACTTACACACTTATCAACTACCCTTACGTTTACATTTAATAAAATTAACAGAACCATTTTTAATTTTTCAATTACCAATCACACGCACATTGGAGAACCTTTGACAGTCAAGGTTTATTGCGAGATATATTCAAACCCCTTTCAATGCCAATGCAAAAATTCTTTGTGCTCCACATATGTTTTGCCAAAGTAAAAGGATACAGTCGGTTGAATTCGCAAAATTTGTTTAACGTGGGCGAGGTCACAGGTAAATAATATAATAGTTACATTGCGCAGAATAATTCGACAACCTTTGTAGGTTTTGTGATTACAAATATAACGACGATCTGTGATGCAGTATGAAGTGATGTGCTTGCGGCTTCTTTGCAATATTATAAAGCAAGGGGGAAGAAAATATTCCGCACGGTCATGTTCATTTGAAAGTAGTACTTTCAAGAATGCCGACGCATCTTATGGAGTTATGAGTTCCATGATACGTTGTGGCCCTGCTGGTTAATTTCAGCTGCGCGATGATTGAAGTGTGTTGTACTTGCGGCGGTTTGAAAACCATCCCTCATCAGGACTACCGCATACGGACCCTACAATTAGTAGGCAGGCGTCCGGCTCAGCCTGTCACAACATACGAGCAGGCCCTGGCTGCGCGCACACAGGGTGCCTACAAAGTAAGAAGCATCGGCAGTGCAGCAAGACACGTGTTCCCTAGAGAAACCAATTCTTAGTGTATGGGGCGTCTAGTTTCTAAACTGGACATGCCCATCTTTCCAGTTTTTTGAGAAAATCTGAAAAAATGCTGTACAGGCATATGCCGTAGAGTATTTTATAACCGGGCGAGTTGGCCGTGCTGTGAGCTTACATCCGGGAGATAGTGGGTTCGAATCTCACTGTCGGCAGCCCTGGAAATGGTTTTCCGTGGTTTCCCATTTTCACACCAGGCGAATGCTGGCGCTGTACCTTAATTAAGGCCACGGCCGCTTCGTTCCAACTCCTAGGACTTTCCTATCCCATCGTCCACATAAGACCTATCTGTGTCGGTGCGACGTAAAGTCAGTAGCAAAAGAAAATATTCTAACACTGATGTGTGATCTTTTAGTTAAATTAGATGATCATTTATTGCAAAATAGTTTGATCTTGTCCGCCTTGGAGTCCAGATCTGTCCAGTTTGAAACTCGTGTGTTGGAGTTGTGCGGTTTTGAAACTAGATGCCTCATATTATATTTAAACACAAGTTTGGACTGGGCGAGTTGGCCGTGTGGTTAGTAAATAATGTTATTTGCTGTACGTCCCCCTAACTACTTTTACGGTTTTCGGTGACTCCGAGGTGCCGGAATTTAGTCCCGCAGGAGTTCTTTTACGTGTCAGTAAACCCACCGATATGAGGCTGACGTATTTGAAGACCTTCAAATACCACCGGACGGAACCCGCCAACTTGGGGTCAGAAGGCCAGCGTCTCAACCGACTGAGCCACTCAGCCCGGCCCTTGCAGTTAAGGTCGCGCAGCTGGGAGCTTGTATTTGGGAGGTAGTGGGTTCTAACTCCGCTGTCGCAACCCTGAAAATGGTTTTCCGCAGTAACCCATTTCCACAAATACTTAACTCCTTTCAAATATTGGTGCTTTCTGGGGCCGAATAAACTCCTTCTTTGGTACCCGGTGAGAGGAGACACTTGAGGTCACGTGTCATAAATCCTAATATTCAGGAATAATAATAATAATAATAATAATAATAATAATAATAATAATAATAATAATAATAACGTCACCTTTCATGGACATATTAAAAGGATGAATCAAGAGAGGTTGGCGAGCTAAAATGCTCCTACAAGAAAAGTAATATAAACAGCCTGGGTGGGTTACATAAGTGCACGAAGACCTAGCAGAAGTGGATGTCAAGGAGGAAGAGATACAGAACAACATTTAGGGAAAAGGTTCCCGAAAAGAGAGATGCACCCGAAAAGCCACGGAACATCTGGGCGGAAGAAAGAGAAATGAGAAACTAACGACTTAAGGATCTCTGGCGAGAGTGCAAGGAGGAGGACATGTGGTATTAGAGGGTTTTATTTTCTTGAGATTTTGTTAATACTTCTTCCTTCTTAATTTTTTATCGTCCAGGGTTTGTTTTTCCCCTCGGGCTCAAAGAGGTATCTCACCTCTACTGCCTCAAGGGCAGCTTCCTAGAGCGTAGGACTTCAGGTCGGGTATACAACTGGGAAGGGGGGCCAGTACCTCACCTAGGCCGCCTCACCTGTTATGCTGAACAGGGTCCTTGTGGGATGATGGGAAGATCGGATGTAATAGACAAGGAAGAGGGAATAAAGCGGCCGTGGCCTTAATTTAGGTACCATCCCGGCATTTGCCTGGAGGAGGATGGCTGAGGTGGGAATCGAAATCCCACCCTTCCCTTCAACTCAGTTGACCTTCCGAGGCTCAGTGGACCTCGTTCTAGTCCTGGTACCAGTTTTCAAATTTCGTGGCAGAGCCGGGAACCGAACACGGGCCTCCGGGGATGGCAGCTAATCACACTAACCACTACACCATAGAGATGGACTTTGTTAATAATGTACATTAAAACATTCACCAAAGGAACTATAACACACGTATTAGAATTAAATAAAATTACTTTGAAAATTTACAAATGATGAGTAATAATTTCATTAAACAATATATTCCATTGAAAATAAACATCAAAAATTTTAATTTTATTTAATTTTAATTTTCTTAAGTCCGAGCGACTTGTTTTTGTTTGTTTCTTAAAAATCCTGCAATTCCTAGTTTTAGGTGGTAAAGTATAGTAAAACAAATTTCACCACAAAGTGGAGGGGAGGATCACCTGCCCCCCTCGACCCCCGAATCGCCTACACTGTTGTGTAAAATTGAGTCATGAGTGAAGTTCTTATTTTTAATATTGAAAACATTTCTTAGCAAACAAAGTAGGGGACCCCACCCTACGAAAAACTTAAAATTAAGCAATTTCCTCAATTGTGGCGAAAGTTGAAGGGCTAAAGGGCCCGAAAGGTTTCATATTTTGAGTCTTGGATAGCTCTATCAAAATAAACAAACTTTGAAAATCACTTTCGGCCGAAGTGCAATTCCGGAAAAACAGCCTAATATCGCTTGTTTCTTCACAAGTTTTTTGGGGGGTTCAAATTCTAGCTAAATTAACTTATTTACATAATTCTTTCTTTAAAACGTTCCTTGGTTCACTACGCTCAGGCTTTTTTGATTTTTTTGATAAATATTCACATCTAATGTAGTTAGAAGGGCTTAAGTGAAACTCTGCGTTGACTCACATCAGCGCTCGTAGTGGTGCTTAAGTGAAACAAATTGACTCACGTTAGGGCTCGTAGTGGTGCTTAAGTTAAACTCTGCGTTGACTCACATAAGCGCTCGTAGTGGTGCGTAAGTGAAACTCTGCGTTGACTCGCATCAGCGTTCGTAGTGGTGCGTAAGTGAAATTCTGCGTTGACTCACATAAGCGCTCGTAGTGGTGCGTAAGTGATACAAATTGACTCACGTTAGGGCTCGTAGTGGTGCTTAAGTGAAACTCTGCGTTGACTCACATAAGCGTTCGTCGTGGCACGTAAGTGAAACAAATTGCCTCACATAAGCGCTCGTAGTTGTGCGTAAGTGAAACAAATTGACTCACATCAGCGCTCGTAGTGGTGCGTAAGTGAAACAAATTGACTCACATCAGCGCTCGTAGTGGTGCGTAAGTGAAACAAATTGACTCACATCAGCGCTCGTAGTGGTGCGTAAGTGAAACAAATTGACTCACATTAGGGGTCGTAGTGGTGCTTAAGTGAAACTGTGTTGACTCACATGAGCGCTCGTACTGGTGCGTAAGTGAAACAAATTGACTCACATGAGCGCTCGTAGTGGTAGAAAAAGGCAAAATGCTAATCTAATCGCCCGAATAACGTTGATTAAGAAAAGGATTGTAATTTTTAGGAATAAATCAAGAATGTATGCTCATACTTTATTATATTTTATTTACCTAAAATTTGTGGCTCATCTCCCTAGGGTGTTTTCAGTATTGAGTTCCTCGCCACAAGGGTTATAACTGTGGGTGTTTTTTTTTTTTGGACATAAATATGTCTTATATGGCCGGGGGTCATGCGAAAACTTGTTAATTGTAACTCGACAAAATGTGTGATGGAAGTATAATCGTAGCATCCGTGGAAGCAGTGATGTAAGATAAGGATGGGTGGTCAGACGATGTTACCTAGCAACCGTACAGGCTATACCTTATGACTGGTTTTCGTCTGGAATTAGCAGCCGTTGATGGATGGCCATGACTGGCAGACCTGTTTATGATCATTTGATTTTTGCAATTGGAAAAGTGTTTTCTTTTTAAATATGAAGGTGGCCTGAGGGTTGCCCCATGGCTCATCAGCGTCGCATCGTCTTCGTTCTGATAGTATCAGAGTGTGACGACAGTGAGATTGAGGGAGCCCTACTTTCGAGCCACCGTGTAGCCGCTGTTTTAACAGTGTTGTGTAGCCCGCGGCGATTGTCCTAATAGCATCAGCGGTGGAGATCGAACATTCTTGTGGCGATTGAAAATTAGCTCTGCTCCCTCTTAACCCTTTCAGCCAAGGGTCGGTCAGTGTGTTACAGAAAACGGGCTGCAACTTTCTACCTTGTTTTCTTCATTTTGCTGTTATTATTATACGAAACAAGTATTATAAAGAACCTTGAATGGAGCAAAGGAACACATAATCACTTTTACTTAATGACTATTATACCGCTCGGGAAATACGATGTAGGTTCTTCGAAATATCGATAGCTTCGTAACTGTATGACGTAAGTTCACTTCAAACTTGTGTTAGCTTCACTGCTGCCAGGTCCTACACAATTTCTGGAAATTATCTTATTTTTATTTTTCTTGCTGGTCTGTTTGACTTATATGGTACAAGCGCTGGCCTGATAATTTCAGAAGCATTGTAGGGGGCGGAAAAATGGGGCATTGAAGTAGAGAGAAAAGTATTAGATATAATAAACAAAAAATGCTGCAAAATAATTATGGGGTTTCCAGATTGCACGGCCAGTAGTGGAATTTTTTAAAATTTAATTTTACAATTTGTTTTACGTCGCACCGACACAGATAGGTCTTATTGAGACGATGGGGGTAGGAAAGGCCTAAGGGTGGCCTTAATTAAGGTACAGCCCCAGTATTTGCCTGGTGTGAAAATGGGAAACCACGGAAAACCATCTTCTGGGCTGCCCACAGTAGGCTCGAACCCACTATCTCCCGGATGCAAGCTCACAGCTGCGCGCCCCTAACCACACGGGCAACTCGCCCTGTCGTTTGCTCTATCGCCTTATGTATAGAGCCTGGATTTTTGTGCAGTAATATGGTGGCCGAAATATTATAAGCGAAATTGTCTGTCAGATGAACCTTATGGCAGACATATCCCAGGAGGTAGAAAAAAATGCCATGCCAAATAAGTAAATTCAACCATCTGATTTATGATACCAGTATGAAGGGAAAGTTTATTGTACGGTTTTTCATTGATGGCTTGATATCACATACACTTACATTGAAATCTCATGCTATATCCATCAGTCTACAACAGAAGCAGCTTACAATTCCAATTGAAAATAAGTTATTGAGAGACATTACAAAGGTAATGAAATACTGTCCAGAGATGGACTTCTATAAGGAACTCTTACAGTGGGCTACAATATCAAAATAGGACAATGATCAGGAGGTTTAAATAGATGTGAACGAGTAATGCACAAGATCAAAGAAGTTTTCTAAGCAAATATTACCGTATGTTAGATATGTGTTTCATTAGTGTTTTATTGTGATATAAGAGTAATAATGCCACTATTGTTTATTTTTATATTTTTTGGTGAATTGCATATACATTTCTTCTTCTTCTTTTTCTTCTTCTTCATCTGTTTACCCTCCAGGGTCGGTTTCTCCCTCGGACTCAGCAAGGGATTACACCTCTACCTCCTCAAGGGCAGTATCCTGGAGTTTCAGACTCTTGGTCGGGGGATACAACTGGGGAGGATGACCAGTACCTTGCCCAGGCGGCCTCACCTGCTATGCGAAACAGGGGCCTTGTGGGTGGATGGGAAATGTGGAAGGGATAGACAAGGAAGAGAGAAGGAATCGGCCGTGGCCTCAAGTTAGGTACCATCCCGGCATTTGCCTAGAGGAGGAGTGGGAAACCACGGAAAACCACTTCCAGGATGGCTGAGGAGGGAATCGAACCCCCCTCTGCTCAGTTGACCTCCCGAGGCTGAGTGGACCCCGTTCTAGCCCTCCTACCACTTTTCAAATTTCGTGGCAGAGCCGGGAATCGAACCCGTGCCTTCGGGGGTGGCAGCTAATCACACTAACCACTACACCACAGAGGCGGACGTATTGCATATAAATTTGTTTTGTTTTTCAAATGTGATCGCATTATTTTGAAGGAAATACATTATACAGTTCTGTTCAGAAAAATGAAAATTTGCATAAAGGTGATATGTAAGACACATTAAAATGTATTTTTGAGCCAGAATTGCTGTTGAAATGAAATCAAAGTCATATGGCATTATAAAAAATGAATATAGGAATTAAATCAAGTTGTTTCCATTCTTTATTTGAAATGTTAAAATATATATTTTCTTGTGTTTCCTGTAAAAATTCACTTTTGTTACATATCACCTTTTTGCATATGCGATTCAATTGCATTAAGTTATATATATTACCCGCAAAGTCTATTACCTTGTGCCAAATGTCGGGAAACCGTTGGGGACCGTTGGCAAGGCGTTTTCTGTTGATGGCAGAGACGGAGCGCCATGTTGCGGGGAGTACAGATGCCATGTGAGGAAATCGGCGCCCTAGGAGAGGTTTCTTCAACTTCGGAAACAGGACTCATGTCTGGTGAGTATGGAGGGTGTTCCAAGACCTTATTCCGGACCGCACGAAACGCCTTGATCCTTCGTGCAACCGTTCTATACGGTAATGCATTCTCGCCGTAGGTCTCACGTAATCCTCGATATCATTCTGATACATTTTTGCCACTAGAAACCTTGGTTTTAATCCACGAACGCTGATCACTTTTTTTTAATATGCTTTAGAGCGGTGAAATCGACACTCTTCACTTCAACGCCACACAGTAACAACACTCCCAACTGGATACCCGTCAAATGCACACTACACATAGACAACAACGCCATCTGACCGCTCCCACATCAAATCTGCGCATGCCCGATCTACTGCGAGTTTCTGGACTGTATTGCTACTACTTTATTCACAGCCCTCGTATATATTTAGAGGATCAACCAAGGTGTACAACTGGCGTTATAAAATGACTTAAAAAAATGATAGCATAAACACTTTTACTGTGGCGTTAAGTTTACTATTTTCTTCTCTGAACTCGTTACGAGTAATACGATTGTCCGAGCTATTGCTGCTTTTAAAAGCTCTTCTCTTGATTGACTGCGAGACGTAATATAGAGAGTAGCAAAAAGGGCTTTTTGCCACCAGTGAGCTCATTATTATTGATAGCATTGGAAGTAGCGGTTCGGGTTATTTATTATCAGGTCGTTATTAATGCAGTGTTAATGAATCTTTATACGTGGTGCTCTCTGAATGCTAAGTGAGAGGGCCAACAGCCCGTCTAGCTCTACAGGTTACACACACATATGTAATGAAGAGTGCTACTGGCGTAAGGATTCCTTTTTTAAAAGTAGCCTCGAAATCTGCATGCTTTAACTGAGGTTGGCGTAGATCTAGAACTTTTTGTTGCAGAATAATTATTTATAAAATTGCTCAGAATTTAAATGGTATTACTGTACCGTTCGTGTCCACCGTAACAAGGAAATGAACTTCTTAATTGTCCGCCATTTCTGTCTGTATGTATGAACAGACATCACGAGAAAATGGCTGAAGAGAATTTAATGAAAAGCGGTGTATGTAAACTCGGGGAATGTAGCACTACAATCCAGGCTATACATTATTTTATTCACGCTGAGTGAAATGGTAGATTAGGGGAAGGCCCAAAATGTAATTCTCAAATGTTTATGTTAATAGTGATCCTATCAATAAACATTAAAAACTAAAGTTATATCGAAGTAAATTTCCTATCATTTATTTATTATGCTATTATAACGGAGTAATCCATGAATTTCGATTTCAGTTGTTAATTCCATATCAACGCCGAACTACGAGAAAATTAGAGAACAGAATTTAATGAAATTGGGTATGTAAAGGCTGGGAATAACGTACTACAATCTAGGCTAAAAATAAGTTTTGTTCACGCTAGATAAAATGATAGTTTAGCGGAAGGTGCCTAAAATTTAATTTTTAAGAAACCTACGTTATTGGTCCTAACGAAATGTAACAAAAATTATAGAGAATAAGTGTTCCAAAAATTGATGTATTGTGAATTTTTACCGTACTGACTGTGAACATTGAATTGATTAATTTAGTCTTTTGTTGTTTAGGTTACATCAACGCCGAGCATTGCTACTATGGATAGATATATTGTTTAAACGTGTTAATTGCAGATGGTTTTTGTCATGACTGTCTTAAGGTGTAAAACCGAGTCGTCATCGATTCGTATCGACCAGGAAAATCGTGAAGATGATCATAAAAAGAAAAAAATCGTAAAGGGATGGTCGCTTGAAGAATGAGATGAGAGGGAATCATGAAAGAAGGGAGGGCTTTCTTTACATTAGATGCTCAAATAACCCAGAATAGGAAGAAAACTAAATGTTAAGACTTACAATAAATAAAAAGCTCATAAAACTGATCAACAATAATACTGCAATGACCATTGTTATGATGCGATCTCTCTTCTGCTGCTATTCATCTCCGATAGATGGAATTACTGCTGCGTCCCGACTAAAGCACAGAATGCTTGAATATTGGCGGGAAGTTGCTGGGGAGATAAGATAACTTTGCACAAGCTATGGAATTGTCCCATCAACGACTGACTACAGTTAGTTTAGTAAAAATCAGAATGCCATAGTATACGGCGTCAGAAGAGCAATATGTAGTGTCTCTCAGAAGGCCAAGGAAAATGAGACCAATTCAGCAGCATAAAAATTTCACAGGAGGCCATGGATTTAGACATTACTGTTGCAGGATTTCATATAACCCAGAATGCCATGGAAAATGTTCAGTGGCGAATTTCCCATACATGCGATTGATGATGTGTTACATCCGTTGTATTTTCAATGAAAAAAAAACCATTCATTTTTCATATTCTAATGGAAGCTATTTATATAAAATTCAAACGCACAGTTATCGGTACTCAGAGAGGGATGAAACGACCTTGGCTGGGTAGTGACTACTACTAATTGCCAAGCTACCCCAGAGATGGCAGCACGAGCATTGGACCCTTGTTGTTTGTTGATGTCTTTCGTGGGGTTGGGATGCGGAACGAACAGCCACATCCGTCAAGTGGGCGGTGCAAATTGGAATCCTGTATGCTATCGCGTGTGGCCGGGATTTGTTTGTTATTTCGTGAAATACTGGAGTTCTTGCTTCTGACTGGTTCTTTTCTCGTGCTATAAACGATGATATAGGCAATGACAAATTATGCTGTAGTAATATAAATGATTCAGTTTCGTGTGCTTATAGTGCAAATATCAAACAAAGAAAATGCGGGAATGATGCGATTTTGAAATGACATCACACCGATTAGAGAGTAGTTCAGCAGGTAGGGATGTAGGAGTGCCAGGGTTAAGTGTTTCTACCGCGCAATCCGATTCTCCATTTAGTATACTTTTGGAGAAAAGCATAATTATAAATGAAGGACAACCGCGTCCAACTCTGAATGTAACTGCACAACTTAAGTCGTGTGTTCGTGATTTATGAAACAGACCATTGGATTAGTGGACCTGAGATTTTAATTAAACATTTCTGTTGGCCTTGTTTGTTGTTTGCTCTTGAAAAAATATCTTTGCAATGTCGATGTGTTTGCGTTGGTGTTTGCAAATTTTTCCGTTACATCCCTTAAACCAGAAGTCGGGAGTCGCCACTGAAAATATCTGTACAGAAATCTATGACGAAATTCAGGAAAACAAGGATCATGAGTCCAATACAGCGACATACAGTGAGACAATGAGACCGTCCATATCAAATCTCCCCAAATCTGTTTAAGATGACGATATTCTGTTCTCGTATGCTTAAATGATATTAAGAAACTCGAAAATCACTAGTCTCTCCTTTTCCATGGAATTATGAATAACGAAGATATTGATATTACATGGATAGGTTACTTTACTGGATGTCTATCTGGAAATAGTGTCATCAATTCCCTACACCACTGTAACCATGGCAACCAGTGTTGGTCTATGTACACTAGGTCAGTAGCGTCATCTTCTCACTGTGCGCTTTCTTCCTGTAACTAATAAGAGCTTGAGAAAATCTCGTACCTACTCCTCAGTGCAGAACTAAAATCCTTGAACTGGATGAAAAACGAACCCGAAGCCTTGGAAAAAGAGACAGGCACGCTACCTCTACACCATAATAATAATAATAATAATAATAATAATAATAATAATAATAATAATGATGATGATGATGATGAAATGAAAATGAATGAAAATCCACAGCCTGTTTCCAGTCATTCGACCGGGTCAGGAATGAAATGAATGAAACCCCCATCTAGCGGCGAGGATTGGAAATGTGCCGGCTGCCGAAGCCTGTCGCACTCCTCTGGGGCAATGATTAATGACTGACAGATGAAATGAAATGTTAATGGAGAGTGTTTCTGGAATGAAAGATGACAGGAAAAACCAGTGGACCCGGAGAAAAACCTGTCCCGCCTCCGCTTTTTCCAGCACAAATCTCACATGGAGTGACCGGGATTTGAACCACGGTATCCAGCGGTTAGAGGCCGACGCGCTGCCGCCTGAGCCACGGAGGCTTAATAATAATAATAATAATAATAATAATAATTGTACCGGAGGTACACCGCCCTCGCGCATTTAAAATAAGTGCCTTTTAGAAGGCCATCTATAACCGAAACTCTGAAACTCATTTCGGAAATAGTTTGAACATTTATCGAAAGATGTCGCTACTATCAACTTATCTGCGTCCTCTGGAGTGAGGATGAACTATTCATTTTCAAAGTAATTTCCTGTGGTGAGGTTTCCTAAACTGAATTGTTTATAGTTTGTTTTTGGTGTTCTAAATTTATCGACACTTCTATGTCTTCCCGCCAACTTAATATTTCAACCGATAAGAAATTTTGTTCATTTATTTAAGTAACCAATCAGAGTTTTTGATATTTATTTGATTGTTCAATGAAAAGTGGGGGTGTGTCAGGGTTTCGGCCAAGAAAAATCTGGAATCTTCCTCTCAACTATTAAAGTTGGAACCGTTCGGGGCATATTGTCTGTGTGATGACTCCGGTCAAGAGGTTTAGAGTGTATTCCTAGTGGAGGCAGGGGGGCTGCATCGCCCGTCTCCGGAAGGCCCACCAGCTCAAGGCAATGGCAGATATTCCCTAAGCATGTAATAGTCTCTGAAAGCTAGTTAGAGGGGAAGGTTTCGAAATTCTTCACTAATGTAGGGAATAAAGAGTGAGGTACCCTCTTGTCTTCCCCTTCAACTTGATATTGAGGTGACTACGTTTTACCAAAACGTAAACTGATCTAATAATTGTGTAACTTAAAAGTTTCTTTTCGTTCTAGTCACCTCTGTAGTATAGGCTTAGCCTCTGTAACTTAGGGCCATCAGCCCAAGAAGGGTTTTAGGTAAAACAATTCAAGTGTAGTTTGAGGAGTGCGAGTGTTGGCCTCTTACCACTGACTTTCAGCCAGTAACTGAACCTTTTCTTTTTCAAATAAGGCCACGTAGAATGGGTACTTTTTACCCCTGTTAAAGTCAGCTTCTATTTTTATTTTTTCATTTTGTGTCTTGGTAAATCAAACTGTTGAGCGATGAAGGCAGAGTCTACTGTTTGATTTTGTTAAATTTAGGTAAGTGCCTTAATAGACCTGGAACTTGTAATTTTGGAGGATAGTCTCCAAGGAAGATACTGTGTAGAGCAAAGACGCTCGTCCTACTGGAGTTCAGTCTCCTTGAGTAGGCATTGAAAGGAGCAATGGTGCTCTTGTTAAATTGGTAACTAGAGAGCTTCAAGCTCATGTTGTTAAAATGTTGTTTATTTTTCTAATATTGTTACTCAAGCTCTCCAGCAAGACCTCGTACCTGAATAAGTGCTATTTGCTCAGCAAAGTGTAATGTTTAAAATTTGAAAAGTAACAAAAGATCAAAGGAAGAAATACAATCACAATTGTTTAAAGTTTCAAATTAATCTTCCATCTTTTCTATATCCACTCATTCATGCTCGTGTCTTCTTTCATCTCTGCGTTCCACAGAATCCCCGGAACAACAACAATAATAATAATAATAATAATAATAATAATAATAATAATAATCGTATGGCCTCAGCTACCGTGTGCAGACATTTCAATTTGACGCCATCTGGCTGTCTGCTCGTCAAATTCGACGTTCCGTTTTACTCTAGATGGCAGATCGAGTAAACCGAAACTCTCTTGGGTGTCTATGGCTGAGATTTAATGAATTTTGTCGGGTAAACACCAAATGTGTCACCAGAGATCTTTTACATGCCGACATCGTACGACATGGAGTGTCGAATGGACTTTCTTCCGCCCTTCAAAAATCCGACCGCCTCTGCCGGGTTTGAACCCGCTATCTTGGGATCCGGAGGCCGACAGTCTACCACTGATCCACAGAGGCAGCTATAATAATAATAATAATAATAATAATAATAATAATAATAATAATAATAATAATAATGACCTCCGAATGGGCCTGGTGTAGGTCTTTCGAGTTGACGTCGTATAGGCGACCTGCGCGTCTATGAGGAGAGGGCCCTACCTGTGATGAATTCGAATGATATGAAGCTGGCGTACATACCCAGTCCCCGAGACATTCGAATTAACCAATTAAGGTTAAAATCCCCGACCCGGCCGGGAATCGAACCCGGGATTCCCTGGACCAAAGGCCAGCACACTCACCATTTTGCCATGAAGCCGGCCGTAATAATAATAATAATAATAATAATAATAATAATAATAATAATAATAATAATAATAATAATAATAATAATAATAATAATATATTTACGAGATCTACAATGTCTTTCATTTTCACACAATTCGTGTGCCCCATCATTCTTTGCAGATGCAGTCATTTGTCTTTTGGTTATACCTTAATTAAGGTCACGGCCACTAGGTACACAATCCTAGCATTTTCGCATCCTTGGTTCGCTGAATATTCTCTCCTCACCGACGGAGAAAGTGAAGATACCAGGAAGATTACAGTGTGTGTGTGTGTGTGTGTGTGTGTGTGTGTGTGTGTGTGTGTGTGTGTGTGTGTGTCATTACTGATGTCCGGCGCTGTATTCTTCCATTCATCTGGAAGGAAACAGGTTCTTCCTGTTTGTTCATCCACCGGCTACAGTGGACCAAAGCACTCAGCAGGGTTCTGTGATGTCATTGATGGCGCTGAACCCTCTGGTTACCCTCACTAACACTCCGCATCGCCAGCCTTTATAACTTCTGGATGGTACGTTTTAGTCGACACTTCTTATAGATAGCCTACTGTTTACAATTCTTAGAATTTTAGGTGCATTTAGATAAATGCCTTCATGGCGGAGTTACGACCATTAGGTCTTCTCTTACACTAAACCAATTAGTACATATTAGAATCGTAATTAATACTAGATAAAGCACAATTAAACACAACCAAAATATATTATTACTGAAATAAGTTCCCACCCAGTGAGACATACATGCTTACAACAGCAAAAAATAATAATAATAACGAGTGATAATATCGTAATAGCACGATCAGTAAAAGACCAGAAGTGCATAGTTCACTCCTATCCTGCTGTACATCTTAACGTTCTTTTAAATTACACTGCAGTTGGTATTCCTCTGACGTTTTCTAGTAAACGGTTCCATTCTCGTGCGGCAAACACAGAAAATGAGTTGTTATATGGGGCAGTTCGATGGTGAGGAATGACGTGCAGGTTTGATGTTTGAGCCCTTGAATCTATGTTATGAATATTTGAGAAGTAATGGAAACGTGAAGGAAGGTAAGATGGGGAAAGATGTAGTAAGAACTCGGTTGAGGGAAGACAAAGTACGGTAGTTGCGACGAACATGAAGTCGCGACCACTCTAGTTATAGGAAAAATGATGACGTAATATGGTCATATTTTCTTAAACTGCATATATATCTCACACATGCATTTTGAGTTTTAATGGTTGTATTAATTTTACGTTCCAAAACTACTTTACTGATTCGAGGACACCGAATTGCCAGAATTTTGACCCATAGAATTTATTTTAGCTCCTGAGTAATCTACTGGCACCGAACAAGAAGCTGCGTGATTTGGGTCATGTAGCTATCAGCTTGCATTCCACTGCCGGCAGCCCTGAAGATGGTTTCCCATGCTTTCTCATTTTCACACCAGGCAAACGCTAGGGCTGTACCTTAATTAAGGCCAAGGCGGCTTCCTTCCCACTCCTTAGCCACTTCCTATCCCACCGTCGCCATAAGACCTATCTGTGTCAGCGCAACGTAGTGCAATGTGTAAAAAGAATCTATCGATACGGGACTGAATGTTTTGAACACCTTCAAATACCATCGAACCTGCGAACTTCGACTCGGAAAGCCTGGGCCACTCTGCTCGGCGTGGATTAAAAGTTATTATTATTATTATTATTATTATTATTATTATTATTGTGATTATTATTATTATTATTATTATTATTATTATTATTATTATTATTATTATTATTATTATTATTATTATTATTATTTTGCTAGTTGCTTTACGTCGCACCGACACAGATAGATCTTATGGCGACGATGGGACAGGAAAGGGGTAGGAGTGGGAAGGAAGCGTCCGTGGCCTTAATTAAGGTACAGCCCCAGCATTTGCCTGGTGTGAAAATGGGAAACCACAGAAAACCATTTTCAGGGCTGCCGGCAGTGGGGTTCGAACCTACTATCTCCCGAATACTGGATTATTATTATTATTAGTAGTAGTAGTAGTAGTAATAGTAGATATCTCTGGCTTCTAACAAGGCGGCTGTGGTTCGAATTTTGTCTAATTCAAGTCAGAAGCTAAATCAATTTCCTTTGGAGTCCACCAAAAACAGAAAGGGCATGATAACCGCGATGACTTTCCACGCGGATGGACAAGATTCTAATCGCAGTCCATCTTGAGTTGGAATTTTCTCCTTGTAAAATTCCATGGCACACCACCAGGGAAGTTTTCATGAGGAGAAATCAGGGATGAGCCCTCTTAAATTATAATAGAATTTACCAGGCAGTACTGTTGCTTACTCTCGTATTACCTGTGTGGTTGGAAGTCATAGCTTGCCGGCTGTGGCCTCATCCTCTCGTCAGTTTCGGTTCTGTGTTTATTGGATTTCCCTGCATATCGAGGACTGCTTTTGAGACCCAGTCGCTCAACTTTCACTCTGCTCAAATTGTTCTAACATCTGGACCTTCCTCCTTACATTGGCCAACGGCCGTAGCCGTGTTGAAACACCAGATCCTGAAGTTCAGCAACATTGAGCGTGGTCACGATTTGGATGGGTTGCCACGCACTGTTCTTGGGGGTAAGGGAATGGAGGAGCGGAAAGGAACTGGCCACCATACCGTACGTAAACTTCGGCTCAGGCACACTTCTGCGGAGGTTCGGACCTGCCTCATCCTAAGAGTCAGTAGACCTCATCATCCGTTTTATGAGAGAGTGGCCTGTCTTATAGTCTATTAAAGTGTATTTTCTACTCGTTTTTTATTTGATTTATTTTGTTGGTAACCTTTTTATTCTACAACTGATACGTTTCAATATCTTAAAGAATAGAGAAAATTTTAGCTGGAACACGACTGCAAAACATTGTCTCTCGTGACCTTTTCCTACGATCTCCTATACCTATGTACGGACTTCTGAGTATATTCTCCATAGAGATTCCGTCATGACACTATTTCTGTAGCTGCTCGAATACCAAGTTTCGCAGTCTGTAAGTGTCGTTGAAATAACCCACGCAGATAAAGTCGGAGGGGTCATCTCATGACCCGACAAAATGCTACTAATAGAGTGACCTTATTGAGATTACAGCTAACATTTCGCGTGCGCTCTGCCTAAATGACCCTTGGCAGGGAGTATATGTGGGCGAGCCTGGTCAAGTACGATCCTCTGACGACACAGCAAACAGCCGACAGTATTTGTTCACGTACTTTGTGAGTATTTGAGTACATTCTGTAGTCCAATATCAACAACTCCCACAAACTCTTCCAGCTCCTTGTTACGATAATATGCTGCTTTGTATGTTATTATTATTTATTATTATTAATCTGTTTACCCTGCAAGGTCGGTTTTTCCCTCAGACTCAGCGAGGGATCCCATCTATACCGCCTCAAGGGCAGTGTCCTGAAGCTTCAGACTCTGGGTCGGGGATACAACTGGGGAGGATGACCAGTACCTCGCCCAGGCGGCCTCACCTGCTATGCTGAACAGGGGCCTTGCGGGGGGATGGGAAGATTGGAAGGGATAGACAAGAAAGAGGGAAGGAAGCGGCTGTGTCCTTAAGTTAGGTACCATCCCAGCATTTGCCAGGAGGAGAAGTGGGAATCTACGGAAAACCACTTTCAGGATGGCTGAGGTGGGAATCGAACCCACCTCTACTCACTTGACCTCCCGAGGCTGAGTGGACCCCGTTCCAGCCCTCGTACCACTTTTCAAATTTCGTAACAGAGCCGAGAATCGAACCCGGGCCTCCGGGGTTGGCAGCTAATCAGACTAACCACTACACCACATGGGCGGGCATTATTATTATTATTATTATTATTATTATTATTATTATTATTATTATTATTATTATTATTATTTATTTTTCGCTAATTGGCCAACTAGCACTGATAAGTGAAAATAGAAAAAATGTAAAGGCTCTAAATTACATGAACGAATTGCTAAAAGAGAGATGCAGCATGAGAATAAACATAAAAAAGAAGACCAAGTTAATGATAATTACCAAATTGCCAATGTGCTGATGGATGGAGAAAACTAGATTGAGTAAAGGAATTCAGATATCTAGGAAGTCTGATCACATTTGACGGAAAATGTACGAGAGAGGTAGATGCCCAGATTGCACAGATGAAGGGAACTTTCTCAAAGAAAGGAGTCTCCACTAACATAATAAGACAATCGGCTTGGAGGTGCGAAGACACTTCGTGAAAAGTTCTGTGTGGAGTGTTGTAAGCAATGGGACACAAACATGGACACTTTGAAAAGCGACGTGCTGAAACTCGAGGCCTTTGAGATGTGGTGCTGGCGTCGACTATTAAGAATATCTTGGGCTGACAGTCACAAACTAGGACATTCACCAAAGAGCAAATGTGACACGTACCTTGGTTGCCACCTTAAACAGGTGAAGAAACAGCTTGTTTTGCCGCTTGCATCCTCATTCTGAATGGTGCGCCACACTGTTTAAAGGGAAACTGGATGGTAGAAGAACCAAAGGAAGACCAAGAGTACAATTTACAGATAACATTAAAGGCAAGCACACTTGAAGAACGGAAACGCTTGGAAGAAATGCAAGTTACCCACAATCCTTAGATTTAAGAAGAAGAAAAAGTAGGAGAAGAAGAATCGGCCAACTGGGTCCAAGATAAATTTTGGTCTTTCTTCAATTTTCGTATGATCCGGTAGGTTTTTCATTAACTCGCTGTGTCGAGCAGGGCGTTTATCCGACCACCTTGAACCAGTTGTCCACTTCATATCCCGGAAAGTACCAGAAGTCCCGATGTTTGTTCTGAAAAGATCAGGTTTGTGCGCATCATCTGGTCGTTTGCCATTGGTACGGGTCTTTCATATACAGGGTGTATCCGTAATGATGTCACAAACTTTCGGGGATGACAGAGGATGACAAATGGATTAATTTGAAATAAGTAACCATATTCCGGAAACGAATGATTCAAAATTTAAGCAAAATTCTACTAATTTAAGTCCGTTTACCTGCACAAGTTTCACAAATTGCTCCATTCGCCGCACAAAGTTCTGTCGTACCCGTTGAAATATTCCCGGGGTCGTCTGAACAGCGTCCCAGGCAGCGGGTTCAAACCTTACTGAGGTCTGTACCTTTTAAGGGTGTTTAAAGGTGACAACCCCATGTCGCTGGCTTCCAGCACGTTAAAGAACTACTGCGGGATGAGATTCCGACACCCCGGCGTCTGTTAAGAACAGGTGAATGTTAAACAACTTGCATTATTAATAACTTCTGACTCGATCGTTTCCGGACTACAATTCCTTATCTCAAATTGAACGTTTCCGGAGGAAGGTTCCTTATCTGAAATTGATCCATTTGTCGTCCTCGACAATCTCTGAAAGCGTGTAACATCATCACCGATACGTCCTGTATAAGCACTCTTAAATGCCAACTGACTGAGCTGGAATATCAGTACATGAGCTATCATATAATGCGTAGGAGCAAGGGAAGAGTAAAACTTTCCTAGGATTTATAACTTAATAAGGTGTTTCTACGTCTGACGAAGAACCACATCTTTGAGGGCAAGGGGAAAAGGAAGGAGAGCTTGGCGATGACCTAGATGTTTGAATACTTTCAACAACAATCATCATCAAAAAGATCAAGATCCTTAGATGAATGGCCGAAAAGTATTCAATTATCAAAGCTAATTATATGATCATAAAGATCCTGAGGCACCACCCCTACAGCACGAAAATGCCGCACTAATAACACTGTTCATTATATTTTAGAGTTTTCCTTAATTAATAGAAATTTATAGATAAAACTTGATATGTAAGCTATTACCTTCTCTTGAGGCAAGGCTGTAAATACAGGATATTTTTCCATAATAAATGCATATTATTATTGTGCGTGAAGTGTCCCTTTCGGAACACACGAAGCTTTATTTATGATTTCGTTTGCGAAGGATCAAGATGCTGTCTTCTGTTCACCAAAAGTCCTCTTCCTTTTTTACCGTCCACTTGGTATCTGCTCTTTTTGGTACTTCATTCTCTGGAGTAACTTCCCACTTGCCAATTTGTTTGTCTATATATACTTCGATTCAAAATTTCTTCAGGTTGAATTTGTGCGTTCTTCATGTCTACTTTTGTTTGTTTCGTCCAAGGGAGTTTCTTCAGTTTATCAACTCCTTCAAGAATTTGGTGGGCTAGTCAGGTTTCTGGAAGCGTCTTAACATGTCCACAAAATTTTAGCCTTCTTTACCTGAGGCATGCTGCAATATTAGATAATTTTCCTGTGAATTTCCGGGATTGGAGGCTGTACACTTCTTCCGCGTGTCTTGGTCCTACAATTTTCCTCATGATTTTTCGCTCACCTTTTATGATATTTTCTAGGTTGCCCTTCTTACGAAGCGTTAGAGTGGATATATATACACATTTTATTAAATTTTCAATAAAATTGTACAACAGATATATATCTTAAATCTCCCGAAATTTGGACTAAATATTCTGAAGTGTTATTGTTAGATCTAATGTCGCAAGGAACTTGCTACTTCAACGACAAAGTATGCAGCAAGATGGATCTACAATCCACAATATGAAAGGGTCACTTAAACTTTTACAACAATAATTCAGAGATTGCTTGAGGGGAGTCGTGACTGAATTGTTGCAATATTTGATTAAAAAACGAATTTTCAATTTTAACCTTTAAATCTCACGGTTCTTCCCCTTTCAAGTCCTGTTATCACCTTTTCCTTTGGAGCATTTTAAAGCTCTAAATGCCGCATTTAAATGGTAGCGGTATGCCGTATATAGAGCAAGCCGACGCTCCTTTTTCCCACGCTGTCAGACATCATTACCTTCGAAGTTCTTTCGGATTACCATGCCGCTGGAATAAATGAAATGGCGTATGGCTTCTAGTGCCAGGAGTGTCCGAGGACAAGTTCGGCTCGCCAGGTGCAGGTCTTTTGATTTGACTCCCGTAGGCGACCTGCGCGTCATGATGAGGATGAATTGATGATGAAGACGACACATCACCCAGCCCCGGTGACAGCGAAATTAACCAATTAAGGTTACAATTCCCGACCCTGCCGAGAATGGAACCCGGGACCCCTGTGGCCAAAGGCCAGCACGCTAACCATTTAGCCATGGAGCCGGACGCCGCTGGAATGATTTATTTTGAAGTAGGCCTACGCTGCGCGTAAGAGGAAAAATAATTATGAGGGAGTCATTTACAGCCAAGGGCAGTTTTAAAGCAAGTTTGTTCCTTAAAACTTTCAGTTTCTACCTTCTAGGTTAAAACTTTCTCACCTCTTAGACATGCATAAAATGCGCCTTGCGACAGAGTTCTTATCAGATTCACCTGGAATTTTCAGAGAATGTTTCAATATGTACAAGAATTCAAAAATAGTTCTGTATTTTATTATCAGTAGAATATTACCTTCATATTTTTACTCCTGAACTAACACGAAACTAAAATTTTGCTTATTGAATGAATAATTAAAAATTGGTATCTCCAATAGTTAATATTAGACTACATTACCTGGAGTTATTATTAAATATATGAGTATTTCTGACAAGTCTGCTAAATTATAGAGTATAAAAATGAAAATTTTTCATATGGAGCATTTTTCATTCAACATATAAAAAATTGTTAATAACTTTTGATGCAAGTGTAGTAGACTAGTATAGCTTGGAAAAATTTCTGTAAACCATGGATAACTAATGGAAATATGATTATTATTTATATTATTATTATTATTATTATTATTATTATTATTATTATTATTTATGTAGCTATGTCCGGACTTCATTTGGTATAAATCGTTGTCTTATTATTTGTGAGGTTATTTTATGGAACATCTGCTGTATGTATATTAATATGAGTTTATTTAATGTAAGAACACATCAATAATATTAACTTATATAATTCATTATTACCTGTATATATGGTGTATAAATCCAATGCAATGTTGTGCAATTCACGGTAATAGTCCAGAACAACGTATCTTCGGAACTAGAGAGTTACAGAAAATTCCATTCATTGTAAATAGGTTATTGGAGACTCTCGAAATTACGAGAAAGCATGTTGTGTCATATTCTTCTAGAAGCCTGGCGAGGCGGTGTATGTAAAGAGACAATCTTGAGGGTTGAGTACAGTATTTTTAACGAGACTTGTGTGGAAGTCGTGTTAGCCGAGTGTTTGAAGTCACGTATGTAAACTTTGTTGGGTTGGTTGACATGCAAGTGTTGCAGTCTTGTTCTTTTTCTTCGTAGTAGTGTGTTGTTCGTGATGGCAGTTTATTAGTCTTTGTGTGTATAATGTTTAATTTGTAAATAAAACAGTGCACACAGTTGACAGCACGTCGTGTGTGCGTCTTTGTGGCTACAACACTTTGCAGTCAGCTGCCTAATCAACTCCAAATTTTGTGTGGGGCTATATCTTATTAATATTTACACGTGTTTTAAATTTTATTATGATATGTAGTAAATTGTATAAATTCAAAATTGTAATCATAACTCCGCTTAAGTATCCTTCCCATTCCATGGATCTCACGCTTTCGGATTCGTACGTGTTGGGAATGCTCGAAGAATCTGTCCCCGGTCAAATGACTCACCTAGGAATGTTCCCAAATTACGAGATAAGATATGGTCATTTTTGTGTCCTTACGACAATTGTATTCAACATATCTGAATATCTACAGAACCGTTATGTACAATGTATGAGACAGAACGGTGCACATTTAGAACACATGCAGTACCGACGCAGTTAGATGCATGTTGCAATAAGTGGTTAGAATGCAATAGAGATGGCTGAAAAATAACGTAGCAGTCACTGTTACAAATGTAATGAGGAGAAAAATAACAGGTTACAGAGTAACGACAACAGAATAACGTACTAGTGAAAACAGTAACTGGGAAGTGGGAACTGTCACTAATAGCAGCTTACAGACACAGAATGTGACCTTCAGAGTTCAGATAGTACGCATGTCTTCCAAGTGATAGCGCTTTCGTAGGAGATAGCCTTAAGTCGAATACACTGTAGTGTATAATATACTGTATAGTGTATTTGTTTAAGTTGCTGCTGTCGTCCGGTAACTGAAGTTTAAACTGTTATGGCATATTCAACTGCTCAGGGGTAATCGTCGGCTGAGACATTGCGCAGGGCTACCTATATTATAATATTATTATAAATTTCACCCGTACAATTTTTCTTATACCATAAATAAATTAATATGCTAACTTTTCATATTGATATTATAAACAACATATTATAGATAACATAACATTACTTCATTTTACTTAATCGATCCTCTTGTGTCGAGTTTGGCACACAGATCATCACGCTTTCTTTTCTTCTATCCCTCGATCGGGGCACTGTCAAACTCACTCCTTTAGATTTCAGAAAAGACGCTACGTTGTCTTCACATTTCATGCGTTGTCTGACTCTCGTTAACTTTATAGAAAATAGGAGTGCGTGTTTTGCTGCACCGAATTTTAACAGTGTAGTGATGCGTGCGCGCATGTGCCAGTGAATGAATGAGACTTCGCAACACAGCTGTAAGGAGACAAACTTGAAGCCGTGATCAGGCCGTGACCAATAAAAGGTTGGACGTTATATTTAACGGTTACTTTTCACAGTTACTTTATTGTAGGAGTGAAAGATGTAGCAGTTACACAAAAATAACCGTTTGTCACATCTCTAGAATGCAAACTAATTTCGTTATTAGGAACCACCTTCTAGCCCGCCCTTCTGTAATGTAGCGAGTGTAACGTACATTCTAGGGGTTCTGATGGGCCGTGCCCCTAGTGTTTATACAAAACTCATAGCATAATTTTTGTGCAGTGTAGACTATAATTGTTACTCGCCTCAGCAAGTTTGTATTCTAACCTGTTGCTGCCTAATAATCCAGGCTCTTCTGATGACCTTTATTTCTAAACTTTTTACTTGATCTGGCGGGTTGCATTTATTATTATTTAATTGAATAAACTAATTTGTAATGTATCACAACTTGCAGTCGAATTTATTTTTGCCTTCAGCTTTGTATTTCTTTCAATCTTCACCTTCCACTCTTTCTGCTTCCTTATTCGCTTTCCTACCTTACTCTCTCCCCTAAACAATGGATCATTCATCTGGTGGAACACCCAGAATAATCCGAATATGCGGCTTTAAGTAGATAATCAAACAACAAAGCTAAGGAAAGGTCCCGTCAACTCTTACCTGTGCGACATAATGTACTGAATATTACAAGAGGAGCTTGTCAAACCTGCTGCTACACTCGGAGAGACAGGCACGCTTCAAGCAAACTTGAATGAAGACTTGTTTTTCTCTTATCTTGCTTTAAAGAAAACTGATTTCAACTTCTACTCAGATCTTAGGGAGAGATAAGCCGTCGGCCATCTACTGAGAGAAACGTGCGACCTTGTGCAAAGTCATATTCGGAGTGTTAACGAATTTCAGATATCGAAAGAGAAAACAAAAACAAACAAAAAATATTGGTGTGGTTGTTTCGGGGACACGGCGGTTTGTTTTTACGTGAATACATATGCGTTACTCGGTCCTGCCATTAAGTTACCAAATTAATTAGAATTTTTATATGACACTGATAAATCTGATTGCTTCTGGCCGTAAATAGGAAAGCATGGCATATAAATTCATCTCACCTCATCCCCGAACCCGTAGTAAGGAAACTGGAATGATGACCCGATTACTTAAATATTTTACAGATTGTATTTCGAATAAGCAAATGTACCCGTTCTTCGCTACATTGTATACAGATTTCTACGCAAAATTCGCTATAAATAGGTCAGATAACTCGTCTTGATATGCCAGTTGTATCCCCGATCGAGATGTCTCATGTTCCAGGACACTGCCCTTGAGGCTGAGCCCGAGTGAAAAACCAACCCTGGGAGGTAAGCGGATTAAGCAAGAAAATTATTATTATTATTATTATTATTATTATTATTATTATTATTATTATTATTATAAAGCGGCTTTTTTGTGACGAAGTGAGGGCTCCCGACCCTTTCTTACACTTAACCACTTCATGTATGTAAATTACTAATTTACAATATAACTTTTGCAGTTTTACAATGTTAGAAATTCAACAATTTTCATTTTAATATATGATAAAAGTATAAAAATTTAAATGAACTAATTTAAACATATTAAATCTTTATAACCTAAAGTATAAACTTAACTAACTAAAGTATCACTAACAAAACTAACTAAAGCAAGTAAAGGATAATTAAAGTAAACTGGAACATATTACAATAAACAACCATATTCACTCTCATTCATGCATCCCATTCTCACTCAATAAAGCGTGGAAGTGCTTAAAAGATGACACTGGCAAAGGATTTTTAACTTTGTCTTAGATTTAGCTTCCCTGATGTCACTGGGGAGTTCATTCCACCAGCTCGAATAATAATAATAATAATAATAATATTAATAATAATAATAATAATAATAATAATAATAATAATAATAATAATAATAATAATAATAATAATACATTTATTTATTTCGTGTCAGAGTGTTGAGAAACTTAAAAATATAAATAAGGTATTATATACAAATAAAACAGAATACGTTTTATGTCACAAAATATGTTTCACACAATGTCTGGGCAACAGAAATTCCCTTTTCAGTGGCTTGAATCAAGTCTTGAAGTGTACAACGAACAGGGCAGGACTGACAGTCATACAGGTGTTGGGTAGTTTGTTGCTCCCCACAATCGCAGAAGTCTGACTGACCTTTCAGATAACCCCATTTTTTTTTAGGTTATCCTTGGATTTACCTACTCCACTCCTCAAAAGATTCAGTGCCTTCCAGGTTGTCCATTCCAAATGATGACCAGGGGTGGAGATTCAGAAGGCACCATCCAATCAGAAAGATGCTTCATTTTTGCTCGCCACATATCACAACATGCTGTTCCTGCTGGTTTATTCAGAGCCTTGGAGACAATGAGGAAACTTTTCCTGGACTTCAGTCTTCTGGCTGGAGGTCGATGTCCAAATAACGGGTGGTTGCTTGTGAGATCCACCTTCGACCTCTCTTGCCTTGCAAACACTTCTCGCCGAATGTCTGGAGGAGAAATACCAGCCAAGCAGTAGAGTTTGTCAGTGGGAATAATAATAATAATAATAATAATAATAATAATAATAATAATAATAATAATAATAATAATAATAATTCCTTATCGAAATCGACTTTCAACCTATTAGGTCGTGTTACCTACATTTAGTACGCGTTGAAGAGATATTAAGTACAGAATAAAAATGGCTAACCGAACACCAGTGGGATCCGAACCCGCAACCACCGCTTTACTTATTTGCTGGGCTCATCGAGGACTACATTAAGTCGCGTTGCAGTTGGCAGTGAACTTTGCTTCTTTTGAGCCCAGAATTCTCTCATTCTTGCTGAGTGGTTCTGCGTGTGTTCTTCTTTTCGACGCATATTGTTTTGCCTGCCATGTTCAACGGTTTAATGAACGTTTAATAAGAAACGCGTTATGGTACGCCGGAGTTCACAATTCATCCATTCTGACGTCATCATGCCGTCTGTTTGGTGAAAATCTATCCATATACTCGCTTCTTAATCCTGCATTTCTTGGTGTAAAGCTTGGTATTCCATCGTAGAAGGCAATGGTGTTTTTAATTGCAGTTCTTCTATACAGAACGGTTGCCTTGTGACTGATTGGTTAATCTCAAAGGAGCGTTTTTTGTCAAGCAGATAACTTTTTAAAGATGCATGGCCTTCTCTCTGTCCAGTGTAGCTAAGTTATCCTTCCATAGGTGTTCCCAGATAATGTGTAAGGCGTAAGTCATGATGGCGTCTGCTTGTACGTGGACGTTTTTCTCTTGCAAGTTATTAGGAACGTTCTGCCATCTGTTGAGTTTATGCAGAAGCTGGGGAAGGTCAGAGAATCGAAGAGTATCTAGCAGAGAATAGTAGTCTTCCATCATCAGAGGAAGTGTATACTCTCTGGGTTAACAGGTAGTAATCAAACATGGCTGCATGCAATCACATTACTAAGGATGAAAATCACATTTATCAGAATATAATTAAAGTGTTAGTCGCTTAGCAACTTACGAAGTACAGAATGTATTGCGCATTAGGGTAAGACTTCGCCTGCGATTATTACAGTGATCATTTAATGTTTTGATTTTATTATTACTCAAAGTTGGGTGAACTTAGAGACGTATCAATGTCGCATGATTCACCAACAGGTAATTGCGGAGAAAATAAAACAGAAATGAAGCAGATCGGTCCAGTAGAACGGACAGACGGACGGATTTGCCAAAGCTGTTTTTAGTAAACTCCTTTCATATATAAATTGCATGACTTTAAGCGTTATCAGAGAAACATAATGGCAAGGCCCCATACGTTGTTTCCGAAGTAAGGTGTGCATTGGGGTGTTTTGAGGATAATGGCAGGCCACGTTTCCTGCTGTCATTCACATTCGACTTCAGGAGTTTCTGCTATGACGGCAGGCTCACTTGCCAACTCCCATTCATAATCGAGTTGGAACGTTATCAATAAAATGATGGACCCTATTCCTAATTCCAGACACAATCGACTTGGGGAGCTTTAATTAAATTGCAGGCATACTTGCCTACCGCCAGTCACAATCGAGTTTGGGAGTTTCGATTATAATGGAAGGCCTCCTTGCATATTGCAAGTCACAATCGACTTGGAGTGCTTTCATTATAATAACAGGCCCCCTTGCGTACTACCAGTTACAATGGAATTGGGGTGTGTGCCATCATTATAATGGGAGGAACCCTCTCATAACGGCAGTCACGTCAAGCTGAAGCGACAGTTCATCTTTCTTACTGCTAGTCACATTACTTTCCAGTTGGAGAATTTTGTTTATGATGGCGGGCACCCTTGCCTACTGTCAGTCAAATCGAGAGGAGGAATTTCCATTATAACGGCAGGCCCCATTTACTAATGCCAGTGTTACAGTGGTGTTGGGGAGTTTCAATTATAATGGCAGACGTCTCTTCCGCTGACAGTCTCTATCGATTAGAGGAGTATTAATAATTGATCATAGGTTTATGGATTTTATCCTGAACATACTGCATTTAAGTCAAATTAAGAAATATTTAAATTATATCCATTTTAATATATGCCTACAGGTTTTAGGAAAAATGTCATCCAATAATAATCACTGGCTCACCTCGACACTGACAGAAAATAAAGTGGAGAACGTCTTACTCCACTATTACTTCGATGCTTATGTCAGTTAACACCTGTTCTTTACAGAGAGTTCACGGAAAGGATTTTCAATCACGAATAAGATTTGTCTGACCAGCGTCACGGGGTGTTCCGAAGAGAAAGAAAAAAAACCTGAACTCTGCGTTGAAATGTACATCAATCAAGTAATGTCTGTCTAGACTCAAGACAAGGCATCAATCACCGCTACCTTTATTAATGCGAGGTCTAATATCTCTCGCAATGACGAAAATTAACCAAGATGATGAACAAATCGTTCATAATCGTCTTGAGAGAGTCGGAATAATTGAGGTCATAAACTCCACAATCAGTCATCTCAGAAAACAGCAGCCGAGCAGGGTCATATCCGGAAGAGCAGTAGAGGAGGGAAACGTTACAACGGCGGTCATGTTTTCAAAGAGCATAACAGACTCGATTTGTGACGTCACCACACACCCGGCAGGTGAACAGTCATTTACAAGTAGTGATTTACCGTCCTTCTTCATTCACTGTGAAGTAACGTACCTTGACGTGTAGTGAACAACATACATACATACAGTACATACATACATTATCATTATAGACTGTTATGCCTTTCAGCGTTCAGTCTGCAAGCCTCACCACAACAACTAGTGTTGAATAATAATAATAATAATAATAATAATAATAATAATAATAATATGTCTCTCGAAGAAACACAATTCATCACGAACATCTGCGAATCTCCTTGTACGTTGCATCTGGAACAGGGAGAGATCAGGAAAACCAACAGGTTTAAGTACTTGGGAGAATGGTTGGAATCCAATCTCTCTGAAGGAACAGCGTTGTCAACTCGTGTTAACAGACTCGAGATGGCCTACCAACTGACCAAGAATACGTATAATAAAAAGTGTCTCTCTCGTAATACTAAGATGAAGCACTACCGGACAGTCATCCGCCCTGAAGCCTTATGTTTAACACTCAACAGGAAGGGACTCATGGAAAAACTTGAAACCCAGAAAAGAAAGATAATGAGGAAGATACTGGGGCCAGTCAAGGAAGGGGACAGTTATAAAAGACGGCCTAACCAAGAGCTCTACAAGTACTGTGAAATGTAGCAAGGAAGAGACGCCTAGCATTCTATGGGCACGTCTACAGGATGCATCCTACCAGGTTGACCAACTGGATTCTCAGCTACTGGCAAAATAGGAAGACCAAGTCACCATGGTTGATGGAAGTGGATAAAGATCTACAGGAACTGCGAATAGCAGAAGGAATCTTAAAGGATCGGACAGCACTCAGGAAGATGCTTAAACATAAGAAGTTCCAGGACAGACTACCAACAAAGAAAACTGGCGCCCTTTGGACAAAGGAGAGGAAGGAGCAACACAGCCTGAGGATGCGCAACTACTGGGCAAACATCAAAGCCCATTCCAAAATGCAATAGTTGAATGTCGTGGTCCTTAGCTGGCCTATACGAAACAATAATAATAATAATAATAATAATAATAATAATAATAATCATCCTCTGTGGTGTATTAGTTAGTGTGTTTAGCTGCCACCCCCCAGAGGCTCGGGTTCAATTCCGGGCTCTTCCACAAAAATTTGAAAAGTTGTACGAGGACTGTAACGGGGTCCACTCAGCCTTGAGAGGTCAGGTGAGTAGAGGGAGTTTGATTCTCTCCTCAGGCATCTTCGAAGTGGTTTTTCTTGGTTTCCCTCTTCTATCAAGGCAAATGTCGGGATGCTACCTAAGTTAAGGCCACGGTCCCTTCCCTTCCTTGTTTATCACTTCCAGTTCTCCGGTTCCCCAAAAAATCCCTGTTCAGCATAGCACCTGGGTGAGGTACTGTTCCTCCTGGTCCTCCCCCCAGTTGTATCCCCGACCCAGATGTCTGACGTTCCAGGACACTACCCTTGAGGCTGAGTCCGAGGAAAAAGCCAACCCTGGAAGGTAAATGGATTAAGGAAGACATAATAATAATAATAATAATAATAATAATAATAATAATAATAATAATAATAATAATAATAAATTTATATATTTATATTTAACTATTATTTATTTATTTATTTATTTATTTATTTATTTATTTATTTATTTGCTGCAGTCATCGATGACCACATTAAGTTCCGTTGCAGTTGGCAGTGAACTTTCCTTTCTTTTGAGCCCAGAATGCCCTCATTCTTTCTTAGTGGGCCTGCTTGCGTTCCTCTGTTCAAGGGACACCGTGTCTTCTTTTCGGTTGTTCGTCTCTGTTTAGCCCCTTCGTCACTAACTTTTTTCGGAAGAGAACTCTGTGAAATGCGTCTTTCGGTTTGATTTATAGCACTTGAAGGTATTCTTTAGTGTTTCCTTTATTTAACTTTTCCTTACAATTGGCTTTAGCCTACGTCTCGCCGACGTTTATGGAGACGATGGGAAAGGCCTAGGAGTGGAAAGGAAACTTTTGTGGGCTTAATTAAGGTACAGAACCAGCATTTGCGTGGTGTGAAAATATGAAACCACGGAAAACCATCTTCAGGGCTGCCGACAGTGGGGTTTGAACCCACTATCTCCCGGATGCAAGCTCACTGTTCCGCACCCCTAACCGAACGACCAACTCGCACGGTTTTGGTGTTTCTTGAATCACACAAGTGAAAGATCTCTTTGGTCAACCTTTTCCCGTCAATTCGTTTGAGGTGACCGTAAAGTCGTGCCCGTCTTTTGTGGATCGTGTTTGCAATTATTAATAACATTATTACACTACTTCTTCTTTCATTATGGCCATTCATAGAGCGCGTTGAAACTTGTTTATTGGCTTCGTGAATTTCGCCTTCCTATTCTTCCAAAATCTCTTCATGGACTCACTCTATTGCCTCTTTCGTTCTTCTGACCACTTTGTACCAGTCGTGCTGCTAGTTTTCACCATAAATGTGTGTGTTATTTACTGAGGTCCTAAAGACTTCACGATTTCTCATTATGTCTTCCCTAATGTTCAATTGATTTAGGTCCTCTCTTGTTTCCTCCAGCTAATTTATGCTGCTATTCTGGGAATTACATTGAATATTAATCTTCTTGTGAGTCTATTGTTATCCATCGTAAAAATGTGTCCAAAATATGTCATACGTCTCCTCCGTACACTATTGATGAAACTATCTCTGTGACTATAAGAGGTCTGCTGTTCACCTTTTGATACAAATTCCATTTTCTTCATCTCCTTCTTTTACTTAGTATCCTGCGCCAATCAGTCACTTAGCACCACGCGTAATCAATATTTGTTGAGCTCCCTGTTCCTCAGACCAAGTATGTCATGTTGGTTTCTTATCGTCTTCCTCATAATCCCTTGTGTGAACGGTTCTAGGACATTTGATACCACAGACATTTCGTACCATCGGACATTTCATACCACTTGAAAGAGTGGAAAGTATTGCGATTTAAAAACGATATCCTAATGAATGTATTCATTTGTATATCTATTGTCCACCACTGGTGCAGAAGCCTCCGCATGGTGTGATCGCTACTGATGTTAGGTAACCTTCCGTCTGGCGCAAACTGATCTGATCGGAGCACGTGTTAATAGGGATGTATAGAACTAGCACCGATAGAGTGCACTGCTGTTGTACTGGGTAAGCGCAATGCGCCTTTCATTTGTCTCCTGTGTTCTCATGCCGCAAAGTATCCACGAATTTAAGTTGCTTAAATTGTTATTTTCGTGACTATGCCGAGCTATTGCAGTGTTCCTCTTTTTTAAAAAAAATATCAGGGAAGCCCATTTTCATTTCACCAGTTTCCACAAAATAAAGAAATGAGGAAGAAATGGTTACATGCTATTAGAAGTAAAAATTTCGGTGAGAAGAATCTGACCGAAAATATTAAAGCGTGTTCCCATTATTTTCAACCCGGTGACTTCACGAAAACTTTGTTGGGTAGGTGCGATTTACGAAGGCAAATAATTCATATTTTCTAACTATAAACTGATAAGGCATTTTGATAATAACCACCGAATTTATGCGTTTGTATTTAAAGGTGAGAGAGCAAGATTAAAACCGGGCGCTGTTCCATCGCTTTGTCCATAGACCACGAACACAACAAAAACAAGGAAGAAGTCATACACCAGAAAATTGCCGGATTACCACGATAAGCCTACGATATCGGAATATGCAGAAATCACCTTCTTTGTAGTACGGGAAGAAATCATGAATATACCCGAAGAAGTAAATGTTAGATTTGTGACTCCCATTTTCAAAGACATCAGCACTCAAAAAATACTACAAGTAATTTGGTTGTTGAGCAAACAATGCGTAATCCTGATGCCATATTGCTTTATACACGGTTTGTAGACGTCCAACATTGTAATTTGGTGTTTGCTGTTCTGGGAGAAAATAGATGCGATTTACAGATATTCCCTCTTGAACCCAGACTGTGTTTCTTCTTGACAGTTATGAAGCTAAGGACCAACAAATCTGACAAAGAACTAGACCTTAACTTCGGAATCCATGAAACTACTGTTGGGAGAATATTTAATGTTTGGATTAATTTCATGTACTGCCAATTTAAAGAGTTGAACATTTGGCCTGATAGAGAAAATGTTCTTGAAAACATCCCCCTTGCTTTTAGACAGAAATACCCCTCGACTAGAGTTATAACTGGTGCAACTGAGATTGTAATAGCGAAACTTGTTCCAAAGGCAAGTATTCCTCTTTCGTAGGGCTAACTGGCCTTAACCATTTGGTAAGGGGATGCTGAAAAGTTTATAAATTTTGGCTGCATGTTTCTGAACACTGAATAATACCAGTCTTGGGGGAAGTCCTCTAATGCGTACCTTACAGCAGCAATATGCTTACAACATGCTTTGGGGCCTGCTCCAGCAAATGTTCCCCTCCTATAATATCACCAGGTACTCTTAAAATAAGCTTCACATTATAGGTCTTAATTGTGTAATCGGATTTCACAGCACTGCATTTTAGAATTTCACCCGATTGAAATTAACCTTTTATAAACAAAACAAACTTTTCACTGAAAAGTATGTATCCAGCATAACACAATGATTTGTAGTTGGAAACAGGTGCGCCATCTATTTCCGATTTTCTAAATACGAAATAATCCATCAGATGCAAATTTGTGATGGCGACCTTCACCTTATGGCTGATAGTAAAATATTCAAAGGAACCGGCAAGGGGAAAACCAAGAATATTCACATGCTTTTGGTGGTGGACAAAGGCTGTATCTGCAGTTTCATGTAAGCCATCAACCTTTAAAAAAATACATGAACCAAAGTTTATAAGCAAGGGGAGCAAGTGCGTGTTTAAATATCTATTTATGATTTGTCTTGTGGAGGTACATTTATATATTTATCAATGTACAATACTCAAGTAATTGTAATCTTTAGAAAAAGGCATGCTGACTCCTATTCATTATTTGGATAATAAAGCGTGTTAAAATTTTCTAATTACCTCTGTACTAATTCTTTCTTCCTCCCATTAGTTTTAGCGTTTCTGGTCCGTAGCTCATATTGCAGCTGTTTAAGGGTTAAACGCTAAAAATCATCCGTAATATACTAGGGGATATACCTATACAATTAATTAATATAGTCTTGGAGTAAAATTAGAGGAGATACAATCGGCTTTAGCTCAGAAATCTCAGTCACATTCTATACATTACTCGTTGCTGACTAGAAGAAACATAAGACGATCACCTTGCGCTTACCCAGTAGTAAACGAGCGCTATCTTGCGCGAATTTTCTCTGCCTACATCCCTATTCTTATCTCGTATTCGTCCTTCAGGGGGACCCAACTACTTCCACCTTTCAGCAATTTCCTGTTTCCGCGTGACCTTCAAGCCCTTATCGGCCAGTTCATCAGAATCTTTTATTTTACTTACTTGATAATGAAATAATGCAGTTGTTTATAATTATAAATATTCACAATAATAGTAATATTACCTATCCTTATGCTTGTCAGGTGCATTGCGTCCAAGCACGATGTATATTGCTATTGTATTGTTCCTTTTCCGAATTTATACTTTTAAAAAATTGACTTTCTTGCGATAATATTTATGTAAACATAAGTGATAAGTATAGTCTAAAGGCAATTATTAAAATAACGTAGAAGTTTTGTTCAGCAAATGTAAATTATTCTTGTTTCTGATTTCTAAAGTGTGCCTGTCAGACTCATTATGCCCGCTGGCGTGGAAATGGAATTCCAATTTGACATCAAATGGTACGGATTGTCCTAGCGTAAATATTTGGGGATTACGGGAAACCGTTCGCAGGTGGATAACGACCTTCGCTCCTATGTATTTTCTGTTCTCTATTACGGTGTTGAAACATAAACTTTAACGAAGTCGCTCAGTAATGAGATGTGGCTATACCAAAGGATGCTAAGAGTGTCATGGACAGATCATGTCACAAATTCAGAGATCCTTCGAAGAATGAGAAAATATAAGGAAGTACTGACAACTGTAAAAACGAGAAAGCTACAATACCTAGGTCACATCATGAGAAATAGAAGCAGATACCATCTACTGCAAGAAATCCTGCAAGGAAAGACCTGGAAAGAGAGGTGTTGGCAGGAGACGAACCTCATAAACTGGACTCTCAAGACGTCGACAGTTACTCCATGCAGCTCACAACAGAGAAGACACCCCCAAGATGGTTGCCGACGTCCGGAACGGATAAGGACTAGAAGAAGAAGAAAAGAATATTCTTATCCTTCAGATTTGGTGATCCTAATTCAGTGAGGTCTTTCTCTTTTTGCTTGTACCATTTTGATCTCGTACGTTTGGTTTGCAAAATGTTGTGTATTCTATAAGTAAGTCTGTTGTTATTCATTCTTTCCAAGTGGCTTAAAAATTGAATTCGTCGCAGTCTGATTGTGTCAGTAAGTTTAGATGTTTTGAAGTATCGTTCCGAGTTGGGTTTGGAGTAATGTATTCCATTACATGATTTTCCTTTCTTTAGTATCTAATTGCTCCTTTACTGGGAGAGTTGGCCGTGCGGTTAGGGCCGGGTAGGTGTGAGCTTGCATCCAGGAGATAGAGAGTTCGAACCCAGCTGAAGATGGTTTTCCGTGGTTTCCCATTTTCACACCTTAAGTCCACGGCCGCCTCCTTCCCACTCTTAGGTCTTTCCTGTCCCATCGTCGCCAGAAGACATATCTGTGTCGGTGCGTCGTAAAACAAATTGTAAGAAAAAGTCCCTTTAAATTTTTATGATGTAAATTGGCCGTTTCTGAAGCGTAACGAGCTTCAGCTTTGATCATTAAGTAATAACGAATTTTACTGTTCCAGGACAAACATTGCTTGTCATAAATATTCTTTGTGTGTTGTAAAGCAATTTCCATTATTATTATTATTATTATTATTATTATTATTATTATTATTATTATTATTATTATTATTATTATTATTATTATTATTATTATTATTATTATTTATTTATTTATTTATTTATTATCGTTCCGGCCATCTATGGACCACGTTTTACAGTCTTTACGTTATTTTTCACCAGTCCTGACTTCACATTCTGCCAGTACTTCTTCATCCTTGCACTGACTTCTTTCTTCTGTTCTTCTGTGTAGGTTCTCTTCTTCTTCTTCACAAGTTCTTCCCCAGTCTCCTGGAAACCCTTGAACTCCTTCACTTTTTGTCTAAATTTGTTTCTGTCCAGTACGTCCTCTTTTTCTACTCTTATCCTGACCAGGTCGGTCCTTACTTCCCGAAACCATTTTGGTTCCGTCTTCCTTAGGCTGAAGAAGCTGAAAATCCTTTTTGTCAGTCGGTTGGTGTCCATTCTCTGTAGATGTCCATAAAATTGAAGCCTTCGCTTTTTCACCAATACGACGACTTCCTCTGTCTTCTGGTATAGTTCTTTGTTGGGTCTAAGTCTCCTCTCCCCACCTTTCATTTTCGGGCCCAAGATCTTCCGGAGCATTTTCCTCTCTTTCTTTCTGATGTTCTCTAGATCTCCCTTTCCAATCATGTCCAATGTTTCTGCTGCGTATAAGCATTTAGGTCTGATGACTGTGTCCAGATGTCTTAATTTGGCTCGATATGACAAAGCTTTCTTGTTGTAGGTGTCTCTAGTGAGCTGATACGCTGTTTCCATTTTTCTCGCTCGTTCTATCAGAGCTAGCTTCTCTGATCCATTCTCTTGAACTATTTCTCCAAGATACTTGAAGCTCTTTACTCTTTTGACTTTCCCCTCTTTCAACTTTAACATTTGGGGAGCCTCTTTGATGTTGGTCATAAATTCAGTCTTACTGTATGATATTTGCAGTCCAGTCATTTCTGCTATGCTATGGAGTTGTTCCACTCTTTTCTTTGCTATTTCTATGTCACTGGAAAAGACTGCGATATCATCAGCATATGCCAGGCAGTCTATCCGTATAGCACCTGCCCCTCTTCCAATACGGAATGCTTCTTTGTCTGGGATTCCTTCTTTCCATTTCCTTATCACCTTTTCCAAGACACAGTTAAAGAGAATTGGTGAGAGTCCATCCCCTTGTCTCACACCAGTCTTGACTTCAAAGGACTCCGATATTTCACCCATGAACTTGACCTTTGACTTGGTGTTGGTAAGTGTCTGTTTGATGATATTCCTTGTTTTACTGTCCACACCAAATTCTTCCAGTATTCCGATTATTATTATTATTATTATTATTATTATTATTATTATTATTATTATTATTATTATTCATATTATAAATTCGTGTCCATTCAGAGGCAGTGCAGCTCTCTTCAGACACACGCCCAATGGAGTGCAGCTGCAAGCACCATTTAACTGCACATACCAGCCTTCAAATTTTGGGCAGAAACGGTAATCGAACCCAGGTCCCGAAGATGACAGCTAATTGCGCAAATCGTACGCTACGGTGGCGGACAAGGGATCGTGGAAAGACTTTTCAATACTTGACGAGTTCCCAACCAAAGACGAGTCTCAGTAAGAACTAATTTCTGGTACAAGACCACCAACCATCCAGTCATCCATCCATCTGGGCAGGTTTTAAACCGAAGGTAGCAACTGTGTAATTATGAAGTATAAAGGATTGTAGGAGGGGGAGTGAGACGGAGACTCAGTTTACGTTATCACAGGTTTTGATGTGATGAGCTTCAACAGACTTCTTACATTCACTAACCAATTTATTTCCCCTACTTCTCATCTCTATAATCACTGGTATAGTAATCGACATGGTGTGACAGGGCTAATGGGGTGGGGTAAGGGGAGCAGTCTTTTCTTTTTTATGTAGTTTATTGCCCAGCACAGAATTCTTCATTTACGATACCATCTTCAGCCTCGCTTTTTTGTTTCTTAATTTTATTAATTTGATGTTATAAATAATTTGTCTTTTATCATAATAATTATGATGATGTCGCGTTTTTTGATGAGTCACCAATATTCCTCCAACTTGAAATGTGTGGTTCGTCAATTTTTATTTCATTTTCTTTATAGTTTTATATAGAAAAAATTATCCGCCCACCAGTAATAATCTTGAAGGACTTGTTCTTTTTCTCTCTTTGGTAATCTTCTAGAGATATATATCCCCTCTTTCCCTTTTAAAAGTTTTTATTTAAAAATGACCTCGCACCTGCTATAAACGCTTAGTGGTTACCTACAGTCGTGGCCATAAACATTCACTCTTTGTTCAAGATGAACACTCGACTGGCATTGCGAAATTTATGATCAGGAGCTTCGGCGCTTAACTCTTTGTTTGAACGCCTTTCACCTTAGAGGGAAAATTTCATTCCCGGGACACAGCATAACATGAATATTAATAATAATACTTGACAAAAAGGATAATAGATTACGTAACCTTACTTAAGAACCCAACACTCTGGCTTAACCCTCTACAGCATACTGTTGCCATTAGGCAACCTTAGGCAACAAATAACTTTCGGACCATATGTTCAGTTTGGACACCCCCGAGGGGGTGCCTAGTGCGGAGCCAGGACCGGTGCGCTTTAGCGCTCCTCACCTGGCCTGTTGTCCGACTCGTTGGCTGAACGGTCAGCGTACTGGCCTTCGGTTCAGAGGGTCCCGGGTTCGATTCCCGGCCGGGTCGGGGATTTTAACCTTAATTGGTTAATTCCAATGGCACGGGGGCTGGGTGTATGTGTTGTCTTCATCATCATTTCATCCTCATCACGACGCGCAGGTCACCTACGGGTGTCAAATAGAAAGACCTGCACCTGGCGAGCCGAACCCGTCCTGGGATATCCCGGCACTAAAAGCCATACGACATTTCATTTTACCTGGCCTGTTGTGGAAATAAAGTATACGAATAATAAGTATATAATATTGATGATGATAATAATAATAATAATAATAATAATAATAATAATAATGGTGTAATTAATTACTGTATGGTGAAAACGGTTAGGTGTAAATATGGTACAGAACATAACGTTATTCTTTGTGTGCCATGGTGTGACTTTCAATGAAATTTCTAAATTTTCTTGAGCCAGCGGCAAGGGCAAGGCTGGGTGGTCACCCATCCATATCTTAACCACGCCCGGTGTTGCTTTGGTTAACCGGGCCTTGCCGCTGGATTGTTCGCTGGAATATGTTTATATTCCCGTATATCCCTTGTTTGTGATATATTTAAATAACTTTTCACAAATCGTATATATATTCCAATATGGCATTGCACATCACATACGAGTGTTAAGCTATTAGCCCCAGTTAAGAATTGCTGGTACATCAAAAACACTGAACGTATGTTGAACATTAGAGCTTGAAATTTTCTTCACCAAACGGAAATGAAAAATAATTCATGCAGTAGAGGGTTAAAGAACTTCGAATGGGCCTCAAAAATGCAAAAATAAGTTCAACAGATATTTTAGAAAGAGCCGTCTTTAGACACACGGTAAACCGTTTGGAAGCTACATCAGAGCAACCACAACAAAAACAGTACAGATGGAAGTGGTCGCAAGAGCGTAAACAATCCTTCTCGGAAAGAATGGAAGCCTATTGGAACAACAAGAAGAACCTACAGAATATTTGATTGAGTTACTTGTTTAACGTGTTCCAATGTTGGAAGAATTCGATTCTAATAATAATAATAATAATAATAATAATAATAATAATAATAATAATAATAATAGACACGATGCGTTTGTATCCATAGAAAAACTCCCTGAAAGTGCATCCAGAGCAGGACTCCTACCAGAAAACCCACTACATGGATGGTATCTGGGTGCGTAAATATTCAGGAAAAACTGTATTCTATGACTGAGAAATTTTCCTCATTTTCACGTAAGAAGGGTATGCAATTTTACGGTATGCAGAAACGTATCAGGAAGACCAAGAAAAAGAAGAAGAAGGTGGACATATAGCACGAATGGACGACTCTCGACTGACCAAAATAATTTTCATTAACCAAATTACGCTGGTTGGTAAACACACAAAGCGACCTTGCAGAAATTAATATTGACCTACTAGCAACTACACAGAACACACTCAAACAACAAATCACTTCACATAAGTTCACATCCAAGAACCCAACAGCCAGGAACTTGAAACTCAAAAATGCTTCGGCTCAAGAGAGAAGAATAGCCCATAGTGAACGGATGAGGGAGTTTTGGGATCGGAATAATTTATCAATGGAAATGTTTAATAAATTTCCAAGTTATTTGAAATCACTTAAGACAGGGCCTCTCAGACTGCATGCACCAGTGCAATGCGCGGCGCAAGGTGCAAAAGACGACTTCGCTAAGTTGACCAAAGTGCAGACCCCCCACTCCTCCCTATGCCTGTCTCCCTCACTCCGCTTGCTATGCAGCGATTCACTATCCGAGCAGAGTTGATCCGAGCTTAGCCGAGTCGCCCCGAGACTAAACGCTGGTCCGATCAGAGCCGAGTCGGACCGATGCACTGTGCACAGAACTTGTGCGCTTCGGTTTGCATGCGTGAAATTTTGGGCGTTTGAGAGGCCATGATTTAAGGAAAGACTTGATAAACAAGTGATACGGAATCTGCCACCTGGGCGAGATCCATACATGTAGGTCAATGATGACTGGTTTGATGATTGATTTATCTCAGCAATTGATCTAGTTTACTTATAGTCGTTCTGACACTTCTTAGAGGGAGGTCCGTTTACTGCCTGCCTGGGTGGGGAGAAGGGATTAGGTTGCCATGGAAACGTGGACGGATCCACTGCGGTTGCCATGGAGATAAGCTTGCTGCCATGAGATTACACGTGATTAGTACCATTGTGTGCGGAACACCATGGGTCGACGTTACTTGGGACTAGTACCACCTTGAGAGGGCCTACGGCATGTGGGAGCACTACCATTCTGTGAGGAACATTGTAGGTCTGAGTGTTGCTTGTGAAAAAGATCGTCATGTGTATTCCACCGGTCCGTTCCACTGTGTTCACTATGGTCTGCGTTACCTATGAGTAGAAGCATGATTTTTTTCGCGTTAATTTTTGAACGATTTCGCGAGAAGGATACTAATTTTCGCGTTATTTCGCGAAATAGATATTGCCGTATCGCTTTAATGAAATTCTAAAATTAATCTTTAAAGGTTTCATTACTATCACTGATCGTTGATTGTGGAGGTTTAATCGATGGGCTGTGCATACCTGGTACATACTTTTTAAGCCATTTCCGGACCGCAGGCTTGTCTACCTTCTCCAGCGGGACGTTGGCTTTGAGTAGCATCGCTGTTGTTTCGTGAATAAATTCTATTTTTTCACTATTAGCTTTCTTTTGCATATCTAATGAGAGTTCTATTGTTGCCTGCAGTTTCACTGTTGGAGTCCTAATTTACGTTCTGAATGTTCCTAATTTTTAAAACAAGGTTTTGAGACAGTATCTTTTTTCTTCCACTCGATACGAACATAACAACATTTACATATTAAAATATTGCTTTCCGAAACGTATCAACCTTCACTCGCAAACTGTTTAGCTCTGCTGTGCACCGTAACACTTGTCGAGCGACCCATCTTCGCTACTGTCTGTGGTCACTTTCTGGATTTTCCCTGACCACGAAGGCGAAATACACGGATTCCAGGATTGCACAATGCCGTGAGGAGACAGGCTGGGGTGCGATTACCAGCCACCACAAGAACAACATTCTAAACATTTCGTTTGGCAAGAAGCCTGGAGCTAACCTCTTTTCTTTGATGCCATGTCTTAAAGAGATTTTCCAGATCATTAATGATAACTTATTTCTTTCCTGTTGATTAATCTTTGTTCGCTCTTCCTTTTCTTTTCATACGTAATCTTGGAACAAAATGTCAAGTTCGTTATTCACTACAGATTTCGCTATAATATCGCGCTTATCGCGAAAAAATTGAATTTCGCCAAAAATGGCCTTATCGCTTTAATTCGCTTTAATTTGCGAATATAATATCCGTATTTTCTTAATCAGAAACATATGATTCGTAAAGATATCGCAAAATCGCTTCAAAATATTTTTTGTCGCGTTTATCGTTAATGCGAAAAAAATCATGTCTCTACCTATGAGTAGTACCACTTTATGTGCAACACCATGGGTCTACGTTGCCTGCGGTTAGTACTACTATGTGCGAAACACCACGGGAATACCGGCGCCCGTGATTAGTACACCTAGGTGAGGAGCACCATGGTTCTGCGTTGCTTGTGAATGGTGTCCTTATGTGCCATGGGTTTGTGCTACCTGCGAGTGGGGCCATTGTGTGTGACATACCATGCGTTTACATTGTCTGTGATTAGTACCACCATGCGAGAAACACCATGAGTCGTCTTACCTTTGTTTAGTACCACTGTATGAGGAACACCATGGTTCTACTTTACTAGTGATTAGTGCCATTGTGAGGGGACGGTGACCTGGTTTTTGGATCCCTCTAGATAATAAGCATCATCCCAGTAATTAAGACATTGCGAATTGGATGCACTGATTATCTTTGTTTCACGATCATTTTCTCGTCACCGTTCGGTTTAGCTTCTGGTCAGCGGATAAATTTTGTTACACTTTGTACCATTAGGGGCGGATGACTTAGCTGTTAGTCTCATTTAAACAACAAATTACTTCTTCTTCTTCTTCTTCTTCTTCTTCTTCCATATTCCAGCCTTATCTGTCAAAACGCTTCTTTTAATATTACTACCTAATGAAGATATCTTGTCATCACACTCGTTGCACCTCAACTTTACACCGCAGACTATTTTTGATGATTAGCTCCACGAACCTGCTACGCAGGCGAAGCAGGGGGAGAGGTGATACTCCCACATGGCGCATCTCAGGTGGCGGATAGGGGGGTCCTAACCGGCTTGCCGGCGGACTTGAGGGAAATAAAATACCTCTCGCTGACCAAACACACACCCCCTGTGGGTGGGGGAGGCAGACGAATAATACACCCACGGTATCCCCTGCCTGTCGTGAGAGTCGACTAAAAGGGGCGACCAAGGGATGATTGTATTAGAACCATAAACTACTTTTGATTAGTACCATCATGCGCGGAACACCATGGGTCGCTTTTACTTGCGAGTAGTACCACTCTGTTAGGTACTGAATAGTTCTGTGATTCGTAGCACTCAAGCGGGGTTCAGTGTGGGTTTCCAGTACCCGTGAGTCGTACCCATGTGAGCAACACCACGGGTCTGCGTTGCCAGTGATTAGTACCCACTATGTGAGGAACGCCACGGGAATACCGGCGCCCGTGCTTAGTGCACCTGGGTGAAGAACCTCATCGATTAGCGTTGGCTATGAGTGGCGCCATTGTGTGAGAAACACCATAGGTCTGCGTTACCTTTACGACGTACAATACTTGTGAGTAGTACCTTAATGTTTGGAACACCGTGGGTTTACGCTATCTTTAATTAGTACCGCAGCTTGAGAAATATCATGGTTCTCCTTTACTAGCGATAAGTGCCATTATGAGGGACCGTTGACATAGATATTGACCCATTCAGACAAGCATCATCGATTCAGGATTGGGCTTTGGAAGCAGTCCCTTGCTCAGTAATATTGTTTCTGGGAATGTTAGGCATTGCGCGTCTTATCCACTGCTTGTTTTAAATTCATATTAATCAATTCATTCCTCATCATCACGTTTTGAATTCGGGTCAGTGGATGATTTTTTCGTTCTTGGAAATGATCCAAAAAAACAGGGTGCACTCTCACGCCTTTCATCCGTTATTAATTTTCCTTATTAGCCATAAAATTTGCTCTCTCCGTTCAAGCCATTGTTAAACCTATTCATAGTTTTTGTTCTTCGTCTCACGTTAATAGAATGCGACACTTGTCGTGACACTTCCATTCAGGCGATTGGTTCCAATAAGTGTCGATCCTTTGCTAGGTCGTTGTTGCTAAAACTTTTGTTTCGGTTACTAACTGAAGACATGGTCGTATTACTGACTCCATTTATCGTTCTGTCTGACGTCAGGGAAAACTCAATGAAAATGGGTCCTAAAAACTTAGAAACGTGTAAGGACTTTTAAGGTAGGATAGACAAAATGAAAAATGCAGTGGAAATCTATTTTACCCTTAGAATAGGTAAGCGTATACAAAATAATGTTAATCAATTACCTGTGTCTGGTAAATAAAAAAAAACAATGCCTCCGTTGTCCAGTTAGCCACAGATACGATATCGTGTTGTAGAAGTGAAAACTATCGTACTTCATTTTACCGGTATACAATGATCTGATGCATCCAACCACAGCCGTCCTCAACCGGACAGAACACACAAAGGGGTTATCAGCACTCGTACCTTCCTGAGCGTTCTTCCGACTGCATTGACCATTGCAAAATACTGGGCATGTGTATTATGTAGGGCCCGAAATTTTATGCACTAATAGGTTAGAATGCAAACTTACTGAAGCGAGAAGCAAGTATAGTCTACCTTCACAACGACTATGCTATGATGTTTGCATGAACATTAGGGGTACGGCTCATCAGAACCCCTATAATTTATGTTACTCTTTCTACATTATGAAAGAGCGGGTGGCCGACACTTTCTACTAACCAAATTAGGTTGCAACCTAACCTATTACCGCATGAAAATCCGGGCTTTAGTAATATGAAGATCTCACACATGTTCTTCTTTGTGTACTTCAAACTGACTTGTACATTAACTGTAAATTTGTAGGTCTTCGACTCGAGCGGAATAAGTAATAATAATAATAATGGCGTATGGCCTCCGGAGAGGCCTGGTGCAGGTCTTTTTCTAGTAGACGGCCTATTAGGCGACCTGCATATCTGTGAAGATGAGGGCCCTACCTAGGATGATTTCTAATGTTGAATACGCCACACACACCCAGCCCCGAAGCCATAGGAATTAACCAATTAAGGTTTAAAACCCCAACCCTGCAGGGAATCGAACCCGGGACCCTCCGAACCGAAGGCCAGTACGCTGACCATTCAGCCAACGAGTCGGACAGTGGAATAAGTAAGGCGTCGAGTCTATACGCACTGACACCGTCCGTAGCCAGTTCGAGTCCGGTTGGTCGAAAATAATTTCACCGTCAGAATGTTGGCCGGCAGGGTAGGAGAGGTACAGATATACAATTTTTAATCACTAGATTGCGTGTCGAAAGCCCGGATTCAATTCCAAACTTCTGCACAGTGTTCATATGGAGTAAGGGCGTATCACACTCTTGATGTATTTTCATTTTTCTTTTGTTTTTCTTTTTAAATTGATTTTTAAATATACTTTTGTACATTTTTTGTGCCTTTTTCATCATTCTTCTCTGAATGACTTTTTCATTCTTTAGTTGTTTATTCCATTTAAGGACGACACATACACGCAGTTCCCTAGCCAGTGGAAATAACCAGTTAAGGTGAAAATCCCCGACCCGGCCGAGAATCGAACTCGGGGCCCTATGAACCAAAGACCAGCACGCTAACTATTTAACCATGGAGCCGGACATGGTGATTCGTTTATTGGATGGAGACGTTAAAGCTTATTCAGCAGGACTAGGCTATGAGCAAACAGCTGGTTTCACCCTCTCCTTTCCTGCTAACATACGGTATATCACGTCGCTCATTTCATCTCGTTAACTCCTCTGATGAGGTTAACGTACTCGGTACGAAAATTAATCTCATTCATACGAAAACCCGCAGAGAAATGGGACACGGGTTGGACAACAAAAGCAACAATAACATTCTCATTAATTTCCTTATGGAGCAAGTTGCCCGCCTCGTTAGGGCCGCGCAGCTGTGAGCTTGCATTTCGTGGATGGTGGGTTCGAATCCTACTGTCGGCAATCTTGAAGATGGTTTTCCGTTGTTTCCAATTTTCACACCAGGCAAATGCTTGGGCTATACCTTCATTAAGGCTACGGACACTTAATTCCCAATCCTAGGCCTTCCGTATCCCATCGTCATCATAAGACCAATCTGTGACGGTGCGACGTAAAGTCTTTCCGGCAAGCAACTCGATTTTTAAAAACAACATAGGAACACAAGCTACGAATATTAGGTAAATAAAACATAATAAAGTATGATAATATATTCTTTATTTATTCCTAAGATTTACAGTTCTTTTCTTAATCATCGTTATCCCGTCGATTAGCAGTTTGCCTTTTTCTACCACTACGAGCGCTAATGTGAGTCAATGCAGAGTTTCACTCAAGCTCTTATAACTAAATTCGGTTTGCACATTTTTCAAAGAATTCAAAAACCGCCTGAAGGTATTGAACCATGGATCACATTACAGAAAGAATTATGTAAATGCGTTACTTTGGTTAGGATTTGAATAAAAAAGAAAACGAGAAAAGAAAGAAGCGATTTAGGCATTTTTTTTCTGAACTCCATTTATGCCGGAAGTAATTTGGTTTTTTTTTATTTTGATAGAACTATCTAAGACTCAATTTGAAACCTTTCCGGGCTATTTAGCCCTTCAACTTCGGCACAACTGCAGATATAGCTCAATTTTACGTTTTTACGTCATATGGGGATCCCTACTTTGCCTGCTAACAAATATTTTGACATTTAACATCTTAGTTTACTCTTAACGGCGACCACATCGCATACCTAGAATAGTTGAGATGCCCTACGTGATACGAAATCACCAGTAACCTCATAGAGATATGAAACGTTAACGGTTTATTTAATCCGCCGTCAAAGGTTAATTCACGAAGGTAAAGGTAAGATCGAATAGGTTTAGGTCAAGGAATTGAAATTACTAGACTTAGGTTACAGTAATGTCAACCTCATTCCTGAAATAACTTTCTGCAAATATCAAATGGTAACGTTATGTTTCTTCTCCAAAGAAGAAAGGTTATCTAGCTTTCCTTACTTAATATCCAGGGAAGGTTCGCGTGATTCTTACAGGATGCTAAAGTACAGATAGCTTAGAATATACGGTGCTTGCGATCTGATTTAAGCATCAACTATCGTTGTTCAAGTTGGCTTCTGAGGGACATTCGTATTGACTCTGAAGATCTGCAACGACGTCCACCCCATGAACATTTTCCCTTCTTAGTTTAACAGACTTAGGACTGTCTACGTTACAGGTACTCTTAAAAACGTTACGCCACGTTATACAGAGAGGACAAAACAAAACTCTCCCAGCAAATATTTATAACACTGACGCGGTATTGACCCGCTGTTTCATGGCTCGGGGTCATCCAAAGATTTGCGTAACGTAACTCGACAAAATGTGTAACGGAAGTGTAAGTATAGCAATCGTGCAGTGATGTAAGGCATGGATGGATGGTGAGACAATGCTACGTAGTAACCGTGCAGGAACTGGTATAAGGTATGGATGGATGGTGAGACAATGCTACGTAGCAACCGTGCAGGAACTGGTATAAGGTATGGATAGATGGTCAGACAATGCTACGTAGCAACCGTGCAAGTAGTGATGTGAGGTATGGATGGATGGTGAGACAATGTTACCTAGCAACCGTGCAAGTAGTGATGTGAGGTATGGATGGATGGTGAGACAATGTTACCTAGCAACCGTACAAGTAGTGATGTAAGGTGCGGATGGATGGTCAAACGATGTTACCTACATCACTACTTGCTAGGTAACATTGCCTGACCCTCCATCCATAACTTACATCACTACTTGTACGGTTGCTAGGTAACATTGCCTGGCCATCCATCCATAATTTACATCCCTGCCTGCACGGTTGCTAGGTAACATTGCCTGGCCATCCATCCGTACCTTACATCACTACTTGTATGGTTGCTAGGTAACATTGCCTGGCCATCCATCCGTACCTTACATCACTACTTGTATGGTTGCTAGGTAACTTGCCTGGCCATCCATCCATAACTTACATCCCTGCCTGCACGGTTGCTAGGTAACATTGCCTGGTCATCCATCCGTACCTTACATCACTACTTGTATGGTTGCTAGGTAACATTGCCTGGCCATCCATCCGTACCTTACATCACTACTTGTATGGTTGCTAGGTAACATTGCCTGGCCATCCATCCATAACTTACATCCCTGCCTGCACGGTTGCTAGGTAACATTGCCTGGCCATCCATCCGTACCTTACATCACTACTTGTATGGTTGGTAGGTAATATTGCCTGGCCATCCATCACTACCTTACATCACTGTCTGCAAGTATGCTATGGTTACGGTTCTACCACACATTTTGTCGCGTCACGTTACACAAAGTGTCGGATGACCCACAGCCATAAAATATATTTATGCCAAACGTAAATAAATTAATAAATAACTGCACCTAATGCAACTCTGCGCGGTAAAGGTGACGTTGTGTTTGTAGAATGCGCTAAAAAAAAGTTTGTTTTTACACAGAGTTTTTAGAATAGTTATCGAATGGCTGCATCTGCTTACAAATTTTTGTTATTGTGTTGAGTCTAAGAGAACTGTCTCTCGTAACACGAGCGGCACGCTCTATGACAAATATCTACATTAAGTTGTTATTAAAGAAACAGTGAAAATTAGCATAGATGTATCAAATTTTAGAACTAATTATTCCCGTAATGTTTCTGTCCGCCTCTGTGGTGTAGTGGTTAGTGTGATTAGCCTAGGGAGGTCAACTGAGTAGAAGTGGGTTATATTCCCACCTCAGCCATCCTGGAAGTGGTTTTCCGTTTTTTCCCCACTTTTCCTCCAGGCAAATGCCGGGATGGTATCTAACTTAAGGCCACGGTCGCTTCCTTCCCTCTTCCTTGTCTATCCCTTCCAATCATCCCATTCCCCTGCAAGGCCCCTGTTCAACATAGCAGGTGAGGCCGCCTGGGCGAGGTACTGGTCATCCTCCCCAGTTATATCCCCCGACCAGAGTCTGAAGCTCCAGGACACTGCCCTTGAGGCGGTAGAGGTGGGATCCCTCGCTGAGTCAGAGGAAAAAACCGACCCTGGAGGGTAAACAACGCAAAACGATCGTATTCGAAATTGGAACATATAAAGAACTACCTACGAAATGTTAATTACTAGACGTCGGATTTCATTTTAGGTGCCTAAAATATGCTTTCGAGCTTGGAAAAATAGGTTCTAAAATCATATTTTAGGCAGCTTCAATTTTACGTTTCCGAATAGGCATTTATTAATTAGAATACCATTTCAATTTTGATAAATTTATAATGAAATGAAATGGCGTATGGCTTTTAGTGCCGGGAGTGTCCGAGGATAAGTTCGGCTCGCCAGATGCAGATCTTTTGATTTGACACCCGTAGTTGACCTGCGCGTCGTGATGATGATGGAATGTTGATGAAGACGGCACATACACCCCAGCCCCGTGCCAGTGAAATTAACCAATTTTGGTTAAAATTCAAGACCCTACCGGGAAACGATCCCCGGGCCCCTGTGACCAAAGGCCAGCATGCAAACCATAATACAGTTTTCTCGTTTCAACTCTTTCTCTTTCACGTTTTCGCCGAATCCTGATCATATCTCTCATTCGCATTATTAAATTTGTCATTGCATACAAACGACCACGATGTATTCACAAAGCGAGTTGATACTGCGGCTAAGGTCGTGCAGCTGTGAGATTTCATTCTGGAGATACTGGGTTCGAATTCCTCCGTCGGCAATCCAGAAGACGGTTTTCCGTGGTTTCCCATTTTCAGGCCAGGCAAATGCTGGGGCTGTACCTTAATTAAGACCATGGTTACTACCTTCCAAATCCTAGCCCTTTCCCCGAAAGCCTTCGATGTGTTAGTGTGACGTTAAACAACTAGCAAAAAAAAAGTTTCGCTGCATGTTCCATTTTGTTTAGAATCAAATGTGAGTGCATTTATGTTTAAAAATTGTATAAACAAATAATATAAATAAATATTTATCTGTATTGTATTTCAGACTCTACAAAGTACAGTAATTAAATTTCAAAATCTATGAATAAATACTGTAAGTTTCATAATCTTCCAGAAAGTCCTTTGCAGACAGAGTGCAGCCGAACTCCACCGACAAACATTCGAGGTTGTTCAGGGATATGTTCTGTGTATATTGGTATACGGGACCCGTGGTCTCCGGAGGATCGTTACAAAGTAATAATGTAATTACCATTTATTCGGTTTCTTACTCCAATCATTCTTGTTTCTATGAAAATACCTCCAAAGCAGTGAAAATGTATAATATGCAGTAACCAAAACGTACAACACAAAACACAGAGTAATACAAAGCTTGTAATATGCAATAACCTAAACGTACAACACAAAACACAGAGTAATACAAAGCCTGTAATATCCAATAAGCAAAACGTATAACACAAAACACAGAGTAATACAAAGCCTGTAATATTCAATAACCAAAACGTATAACACAAAACACACAGTAATACAAAGCCTGTAATATGCAATAACCTAAACGTACAACACAAAACACACAGTAATACAAAGCTTGTAATATCCAATAACCTAAACGTACAACACAAAACACAGAGTAATACAAAGCCTGTAATATTCAATAACCAAAACGTACTACACAAAACACACAGTAATACAAAGCCTGTAATATGCAATAACCAAAACGTATAACACAGAACACACAGTAATACAAAGCCTGTAATATGCAATAACCTAAACGTACAACACAAAACACAGAGTAATACAAAGCTTGTAATATGCAATAGCCAAAACGTACAACACAAGACACACAGTAATACAAAGCCTGTAATATGCAATAACTAAAACGTACAACACAAAACACAGAGTAATACAAAGCCTGTAATATGCAATAACCAAAACGTATAACACAAAACATACAGTAATACAAAACCTGTAATATGCAATAATCAAAACGTATAACACAAAACACAGAGTAATACAAAGCCTGTAATATTCAATAACCAAAACGTACTACACAAAACACACAGTAATACAAAGCCTGTAATATGCAATAACCAAAACGTATAACACAAAACACACAGTAATACAAAGCTTGTAATATGCAATAACCTAAACGTACAACACAAAACACGGAGTAATACAAAGCCTGTAATATGCAACAACCAAATCGTACAACTCGAAAGACACAGTGATCCAAAGCCTATAATGTGCAATATCCAAAACGTACAACACAAAACACAGAGTAATGCAACAACCCTCAGACGAAACACATACACTATTGTCACAGTGTGTTCAATCTCTTCTCTCTGTGTACTGAACAGTACAGTACAGTACGTAACAAATACGGAACAGTTTCCTTACAGGTATTGTTCAAAATGTCGACTACGATGATTACGGCATCGTTGGCTTCCGGTACGTTAAAGAAATCCTGCGTGACAAGATTCCAGCACCCCAGCGTTTGTCAAGAACTGGCATTTATTATTTTCAGTGCAATACAGATACAAAGCTAACTGTGGCAAAAAGCAAATTAAATGCAAGTTTTCTGTAACAGGCCATCAGAGACCACGAGTCAGTGATATCAATATACTCAGAAGATATCCCTGAGCAACCTCCGAAAAGTTTGTCCGTGCAGTTTGGCTTCATCCTGTATGTTATATGGATATAGACTGCATTAAATTATTTGCGTTAATTAATTTTTTGTGTGTTGTTGGTAGGTTTTATACAATGTATTTGAAGGGGCCAAATTTTTTACGCTGAAGGCGAGGCTCGTGTTATATTTGTCCGTGCTTGTAAATCGTAAAAGGAGATTTGTATATAGAAACGTATAAGAACTAAGTGTAATTTGTCGGAATGTTTTTTTAAATATAAACGGATGGGAAGGAAGCGAAAATACGTATAAGAAAAGATTGGCACAGAAGCAGATAATAATAAGAGAAGAGGAAAAAATTAAAAGTAGAAAAAAAAGGATATTGAAACAAACACACGTTTGCTGCCATTGTTTCAAATGTTTTCGCTCCTACTTTTCCCTTATTGGGGAAGAAGTCTTTGAATAAATTAACTCCAGGTTTGCCTCTTTTGTTCCGCGAGAGAAGGAATGAACGATGAACGGTTTGTCGTCTAGAGAGATAAATCTCGTCTCTCTCCGAGTAACAGCGATCGCGCGCAGGTATTGTTACTTTTTGCTGCATACAGTTGCAGCGGCAATGGCAGCGAAGGTTGCAGTAGTGGTGGGGGAGCGCGGATACAGACAGCAATCAAAAGAGTTGCACTGCACAAGTTGAGGCAGGGAGGTTTGATCGCGACAGACCAGTCAGAGGAACAGAAATACTTTCTTTTTCAATTTGTTTTACGCCGCACCGACGAAATTATGTTTTATGGCGACGAAAAAAAGAAAACCAAACACCATGCCGCGAAAGCCCCGAAGGTCCATGGCCTACCAAGCTGCCGCTGCTCAGCCCGAAGGCCTGCTGATTACGAGGTGTCGTGTGGCCAGCAAGACGAATCCTCTCGGCCGATATTCTTGGCTTTGTAGACCAGGGTCGCTATCTCACCGTCAGATAACTCTTCAATTGTAATCACGTAGGCGGAGTGGGCCTCGAAACAGCTCTCAGAGCTAGGTAAAAATCCCTGACCTGGCCGAGAATTGAACCCGGGCCCTCCGGGTAAGAGGCAGGCACTCTACCCCAATACCGTGAGGCCGGATCTTCTTATATCGCGGATTTTTCTTAACCGTTCCCTTGAATTCTTTCTCCCAAGTATTTGCATTTCTTTACCATTATTCAACCACTTTCTGTTATTAGAAATTCTGGAGCATTTTTTATATATTTGTTAAGTTTCTATTTTTTGCTGCAGAAATTCTTAAACCTGTTCTGTTGGCCATTATTATTATTATTATTATTATTATTATTATTATTATTATTATTATTATTATTATTATTATTATTATTATTAGAGCTTCCGCGACTCGGGCGGCAGCGCGCCGTTCTCTCACCGCTGGGTTCCGTGGTTCAAATTCCGGTCACTCCATGTGAGATTTGTGCTGGACAAAGCGGAGAGGGGACAGGTTTTTCTCCAGGTACTCCGGTTTTCCCTGTGTTATTTCATTCCAGCAACACTCTCCAATAACATTTCATTTCATCTGTCATTCATTAATCATTGCCCCGGAGGAGAGCGACAGGCTTTGGCGCTAGATGAGGGCTTCATTCATTCCATTCCTGACCCGGTCGAATGACTGGCATCAGGCTGTGGAATTTCATTTCATTTTCATATTATTATTATTATTATTATTATTATTATTATTATTATTATTATTATTATTTCGCTTGCCCCATTGAAGACCACGTTCAGTCTTGTTAGGCTACATTTGGCAGTGTAATGTGTTCTTTAATCGGGCGAGTTGGCCGTGTGGTGAGGGGCGCGTTGTTCTGAGCTTGCATTCGGGAAATAGTGGGTTTGGACTCCACTGTCGGCAGTCCTGAAGACGCTTTTCCGTGGTTTCCCATTTTCACACCAGGCGCTATACGTTAATTGAGGCCATGGCCGCCTCCTTTCTATTCTTAGCCCTTTCCTACCCCATCGTCGCCATAAGACCTTTTGTGTGTCAGCGCCACGTAAAGCTAGTTTTAAAAAAGAAGAAATATTTTGCTTTTTGAGATCAGAATTCCCTCATTCTTTCAGAGTGGGGCTGCTTGCGTTCCTCTGTCAAAGGGACATCCTGTCTTCTTTTCAGTTTTACTTCTCGGTTTAGCCCTTTCGTCTCTACCTTTTTTTGGAAAAGACCTCTGTCGAAGGCGTCTTCCGATTTGGTCTGTAGCACTGGAAGGTGTTTCTAAACCAAGGCATGGGGACCCTCTGAAACGAAGGTCAGAACGCTAATTATTTACTTATTGTGCCAGACATCCTTAAGATGAACTACTTTCTTGAAGTGATTCGTTCATTCAGCAATGATTCATGAAACAATCCTCTGTAAAGCAAAAGACTAATCGAGTTGTAAAATTGTATCCTTGTTTGCATCATTCCCAAGTAAAAACCGCTCGAATTCAAGTAAGCACAACAATCAACAGTGGTATTGCAATCCGCTGCTGTAGCGTAGTGGTTTAGTGCCACGAAATTTGAAGGACTACAAGGACTTTAAAACGGGGTCTACTCAACCTCGGGAGGATAACTGAGTAGAGAGGGTTCGAATCCCAACTCAACCATCCTCGAAGTGCTTTCTGGTGGTTTGCCACTTCTTCTCCAGGCAAATGCCTGGATTTTAGTGTTTGAAAATCAAACAAGTGAAAAATCTGTTTGGTCAAACAGTTTCCGTCCGTTTTCTTGAGGTGACCGTAAATTCGCGGATTGTCTCTATAATTTTCTTTATTTTGTTAATGGCATCCACCAAAAAAAGATCCAACAAAAAAGTCTATAAGTGGTGGTGGTGGTGGTGGTGGTAGTAGTAGTAGTAGTAGTAGTAGTAGTATCCCATTATTCCCCTAATGATTCTACGCTCATTTTTCTCCCTGGCTCGGCTGCACCGTGGTTCAAATCCCAGTCGCTCCATGTGAGATTTGTGCTGGACAAAGCGGAGGCAGGGCAGGTTTATCTCCGGGTACTCCGGTTTTCCCTGTCATCTTTCATTCCAGCGACACTCTCCAATATTTCATTAATCATTCATTAATCATTGCCCCAGAGGAGTGCGACAGGCTTCGGCAGCCGGCACATTTCCTATCCTTGCTGCTAGATGGGGCTTCATTCATTCCATTCTTGACCCGGTTGAATGACTGGAAACAGACTGTGGATTTTCATTATTATTATTATTATTATTATTATTATTATTATTATTATTATTATTATTATTATTATTATTATTCTGTCGACAGTTGCCATACTGTACACTTGCAGTTATAAATATTCACGCTGTGCTGTGGAAGCGGTCGGTATCGGAGACCGGATGAAGGCAGGATCAAAGAAAGCAGGCGAGTCAATAATGAGTTAATCCTCTCATCAATCACCGGACGTGGCGTGCTCGATCTACCTCGGTATATACCTCTATCGGCGAGACAGCTAAACCAGTTCTCATCAGACCAGTTTATATAGTGTACCATTGTAATTTTTGTGCTATTGTCGTTCATGTTTCTGCGCCTGTTACCGGTGTCCTAAGATACTGTTTCACTTCAAGCTTCCTTTTGTTATTCGTTCAACCTTCTGTATTTGTATCAGGCAACAAAATATATATAATTTCCTCTTTGTTCATTTCGAATTTTCCAATAAAAATTCGTTTTTCTCTTCAAGGAATACATAGTTCCAACTACAGTGTCATATTTGTCGATATACCTCTTTGTGGAGGCATCACGTTAAATCTTTCTTTCTTTCTTTCTTTCTTTCTTTCTTTCTTTCTTTCTTTCTAACTCCGTTTACCGCCAGAATGACTGGCTCAGACGTTGAGGCGCTGGCCTTCTGACTCCAACTTGGCCGGTTCGATCCTGCCTCAGTCCGCTGGTATTTGAAGGTGTACAAATACGTCACCCTAGTGTCGGTAGATTTACTGGCACGTAAAAGAACTCCTGCGGGACGAAATTCCGGCATCTCGGCGTCTCCGAAAACCGTAAAAGTAGTTATTGGAACGTAAAGCAAATAAGATTATTATTTATTAAATCCATTTACCCTCCAGGGTTGGTTTTTCCCTGAACTCAGCGACGGATTCCACTTCTACCGCCTCAAGGGCAGCATCCTGGTGTGTGATTCTTTGGGTCGAGAGGATACAACTGGTGTGGAGGACCACTAACTCACCCAGGCTGCCTCAGCTGTTGTGCCCTGTGTGGGGGGGGGGAAGATTGGAAGGGGTAGACAAAGACGAGGGAAGGAAGCGGCCGTGGCTTTCAGTTAGGTACCATCCCGGCAATTGCCTGGAGGAGAAGTGAGAAACCACTTCGAGGATGGATGAGGTGGCAATCGAACCCCTCCCCCCCCCCCCCCCGCTTGTACTCAGTTGACCTCCCGAGACTGAGTGGATCCCGCTTCAGCCTTCGTACCACTTTTCAAATTTTGCGGCAGATCCGGGAATCGAACCAGGGAGTTCGGAGTTGGCAGCTAATCACACTAACCACTACACCACAGAGGCGGACTACATTGAATCTACTACACAATTTTTTTTATAATTTGCTTTACGTCGCACCGTCACAGATAGGTCTTATGGCGACGATGGGATAGGAAAGGCCAGGGAGTGGAAAAGAAGCGGCTATGGCCTTCATTATGGTAGTGCACCAGCATTTACCTGGTTTGAAAATGGGAAATCACGGAAAACCATCCTCAGAGCTGCCGACAGTGGGGTACGAATCCACTATCTTCCGGTTTGAAACCCACAGCTGCGTGCCCCTAACCGCATGGCCAACTCGTGCGATGTAGTGATAATTTGAATAAACTGGCGAGAAACGTAGGCTGCAATTTATTACAATATTCTTCAGAGGAGTGAGACATGTTCATTTGACTATAAAGACATCCCAGTATCGCAGGAACTATTAAGGTGAAAGTTTTGAAATTGTTCACCACTGATAATCACAACCTTCCCCTAGGTTTTGAACCGACCTTAAAGGGTTCAGTAATGAACTAGAATATTCACATTGTCAACCCCCCGCAGACACACGCAATAGTGACTACATCCCTCCAAACGGGTTTGATATCAGGAAGGGCACCCGGCCGTAAAACAGGGCCAAATCCATATGCGCTACATAATTCGTACCCGCGGGCGATAAAGAAGGCATGCAGTTGTAATGCCAAGGTCTTGTATTGTTACTGAAAAGTTTTTTTTTTTTTTTTGCAGTAATAGGTTAGAATGCAAACTAATTTGGTTATTACGAAGTGTCTACTATCCCGTTCTTACGTAATGTAGAGAGAGTAACATAAATTCCAGGGGTTATGATGGCTCGAACCCCCTGAAGTTTATACAACATTAATAGCATGACCGTTGTGCAGGGTAGTCTATAGTTGTTACCCGCTTCATTAAGTTTGCATTCTAACCTGTTACAGCATCAAACCCGGACTCTACACTCATATAATTTTGTGATAGACATTTTAAATGTATTTTGTACAGTTTTGTAGACCTAGAGAAAGTTTGTTTGAAACAAGCTACAATTTTTAACATTCAAGGAGGTGGTTGAAAGTGTAAGGTGATTTTTAGTGCGTGATTCGGTCGTTTGGAAAATCTAAAGAACATCTCGAAGAGATCTCCAGTTCGTAAAATTTGGAGTTTTAAATACTAATTTTTAATAATTTCAAAACGCATGATTTGATGAAACAAAGCTTCTTTGTCAAACTATCATTTTGAAATTAGTTTAGATTGAGTTACTTATTTTTATTTTGCCTTCGATTTAACGTCGCACTAACTAAATATTACGGTGTAATCAGTAGGCCTATTTGATAACATTAATTAATTCATTAATTTACTTACATTACATTACATTCACTTCAAATATTTAATTTTCGATTTTTTTCCTAAGTTTCAAACCTTTTGACGCTATGCACATCTCCATCAAATGTCCCTGCAGTTTTTGTAAAATATGAAAATTGTTTTGTAATCAGTTCCAGATTTTCACGTGAAGTTGCTATTGCTAGTTGCTTTACGTCGCACCGACACAGGTAGTTGTCATTGCGACGCTGGGATAGGAAAGGCCTAGGAATAGAAAGGAAGCGGCCGTGACCTCAATTAAGCTACATCCCCAGAATTTGCCTGGTGTGAAAATCGGACACCACGGAAAACCACCTTCAGAGCTGCCGACAGTGGGGTTGGAACCCACTATCTTCCGGATGCGAGCTCACAGCTGCGCGCTCCTAACCGCACGGCCAACTCGCCCGGGCACGTGAAGTTGTGTATTTTTTCGACAAACGAGAGCGTGGCTGTAAAGGTACAAACCAGACACATTACAACCCAGGATAACAAATATTGTAAGATTTTAAATTTTTTGAACTATAATTTTGAAAATACCACAGGTTGAGACATGTTTTTCTTACCGAGCGAGCTGAGGGTCGCGCAGCTGTGAGATTGTATTCCGGAGATAGTGGATTCGAACTCTACTCTCGACAGCCCTGAAGATGGTTTTCCGTGGTTTCCCATTTTCATACTAGGCAAATGCTGGTGATGTACCCTAACTAGGCCACGGCTGCTTCCTCCCCGCTCCTAGCCCCTCTCTATTAAATTGTCGCCATAAAACCTACCTGTGTCATGTGACGTAAGTGAACTTGTTACTTGTTGATTTTGTTTGGCATATTCTGCTTGCTGTTCAACGATGCACTAAAACAGTAAATGAAATGGCGTATGGCTTTTAGTGCCGGGAGTGCCCAAGGACAAGTTCGGCTCGCCAGATGCAGGTCTCTTGACTTGACGCCCGTAGGCGGCCCGCGCGTCGTGATGAGGACGAAATGATGATGAAGACGACACATACACCCAGCCCCAGTGCCAGCGGAATTAACCAATTATGGTTAAAATTCCTGACCCTGACGGGAATCGAACCCGGGACCCCTGTGGCCAAAGACCAGCAAGCTAACCATTTAGCCATGGAGCCGGACACTAAAACAGTGTTAATTTATAATGAACCTTTTATCGGTTTTGAGTTATAGTCACTTCTGAATCAAGTGTACAAAGCAAAACTATAGCGGAAGAATCCAGCATGAGGCCACTGAAATTACTTACGTACGTGATACCCACAATACATTTTAGTAAAAGCTCTATAAATTATATGAGCAGTTTAATGTTGTTTTAAAATTAAAAGAATCTGTCATATTACTTATTATTGTCTAATGTTCGTCAATTATTTAAAAAGAACTCCATTGCAAGGGTCAGGGGAAAGAAACAGGTAAGTAATCTTCCTTCAGAACTCACAAAAAGTGAAATATTAATTTCTAAACGTTACTAGATAAAAAATTAAAAGGTATAAAATCGTATACTTCAATTAACTGAATTTATAAATGTATTAAACTGAATTAAGCTTGTTCCGGTGCCCTGTATATCACCGCTAACTCGATTACGACAAAAGATTGACTTACCTTTTTTTTACCTTCCTGATCCTTCATTTCTATGCGACTGCTATTTATATGGCAACCAGGTTGCGTGTTTTGTTAGTCCACTACAGTGATACTTAGGAGAATGTAGCCGCCTGTTTTAGAGAACATCTACTTCGTATTTTAACACTTAAATGCGCGATTTTATATTTCATTCCAAAAGTAATAAATTATCAGAAATTTATTTTAAAAATTTGTCAAAATAAAATAATTGATTGATTAATTTGTAACAGTCAAAATGTTGAGTTGTTAATGTTTTACGTACCGGTATGTGCAAAGTTGTACGATTACTGTAGCTTCTGCTACACTTCAATCTGATGGATGTCCTTCCTCATGAGTTCTCTGAGGTAAGCAATATTTTATTTGCTTTCCTTTAACATTTAAAAGTTTAGAACACTCCAGCTGATTAGCGAGAAAAATCGCAAAATAAAACATTGTTCATTTTGTAATACAAAATATTTTGTAATACTTCGAGCGAGTTCGTATGCTAGGTAGAAGCAAACGCACACTTGTCAAATACTAAAGCAGATATAACAAGCAACTAAATTCTCCTTTGCCGGGCTGAGTGGCTCAGACGGTTGAGGCGCTGGCCTTCTGACCCCAACGTGGCAGGTTCGATCCTGGCTCAGTCCGGTGGTATTTGAAGGTGCTCAAATACGACAGCCTCGTTTCGGTAGCTATACTGGCACGTAAAAGAACTCCTGCGGGACTAAATTCCGGCACCTCGGCGTCTCCGAAGACCGAAAAAGTAGTTAGTGGGACGTAAAGCAAATAGCATTATTATTAAATTTTCCTTTGCACATATGCAATGGTGTGCATTTAAGGGTTAAATACCATTGTGCCTGTGCATTATTATTATTATTATTATTATTATTATTATTATTATTATTATTATTATTATTATTATTATTATTGACAAATACATCGCCAATGCGAAATATCCCAGTGGCAATGGTAATTTACTGTGGGTGATTATAAAGTTAAAAAACATCGAAACCGTCTTTCAGCCTATTAGGTCGTGTTACGTACATTTAGTACGTGTTGAAGAGATGTTAGGTACAGAACAAAAATGGCCAAGCGGACACCAGTGGGATCCGAACACACAACCTCCCGATTTCGCGTCGGTTGCTCTACCAATTGAGCTATGGTGGCCTAGGCCATTTTTGTTCTGTTGGAAAGGATCTGTCCGCCTCTGTGGTGTAGTGGTTAGCGTGATTAGCTGCCACCCCCGGAGGCCCGGGTTCGATTCCCGGCTCTGCCACGAAATTTGAAAAGTATGAGGGCTGGAACGGGGTCCACTCAGCCTCGGGAGGTCAACTGAGTAGAAGTTTGTTCGATTCCCACCTGAGCCATCCTGGAAGTGGTTTTCCGTGGTTTCCCACTTCTCCTCCAGGCGAATGCCGGGATGGTACCTAACATAAGGCCACGGCCGCTTCCTTCCCTCTTCCTTGCCTATCCCTTCCAATCTTCCCATCCCTCCACAAGGCCCCTGTTCAGCATAGCAGGTGAGGCCGCCTGGGCGAGGTACTGGTCATTCTCCCCAGTTGTATCCCCGACCAAGGGTCTGAAGCTCCAGGACACTGCCCTTGAGGCGGTAGAGGTGGGATCCCTCGCTGTGTCCAAGGGAAAAGCCGACCCTGGAGGGTAAACAGATGATGATGATGATGGAAAGGATCTAATAATGATAATGATAATAATAATAATAATAATAATAATAATAATAATAATCATAATCATGCACAGGCACAACGGTAATTAACCCTTGAATGCACACCATTGCATATGTGCAAAGGAGAATTTAATCTAAGCTACTACTGCCATCACACTCTAGAGTGCGTTTAAGTCGCCTGTTGAGGGCCAAGTCAATGGATATTGAATTTTCACGACCGCATTGTAATCGAAACCGACTTTCAACCTATTAGGTCGTGTTACGTACATGCGGTCGCGAAAATTCAATATCCAAAGTTAAAACATAATTACACAACGACAACAAGAGTACAAGAAATAATTCAGTGCAAAGAAAATATTTCAAGAAATGCTACGGGTTTAACATTTTAAGTCCAGCATCATTGTATACAATTTCACATACAACTTAAGTATTTCCAGTGCTTTACACTACGGCTTACAATACCGTCATATTGAACTTCACACGAACCTGAAGTATTTCGAAATTTTACCCTATGACTTACAGTAGATAATCGTAGCATTGTAAATACAGCATTTTCATATACATTTTGCAATTTTGTTTTTGACCCTACCCACATGTCTTTCAAATGTCCACAATTTTTTTTTTCAAATATCAAATTTTGTTTGTAATAAATAAATTAAACTATTTTGTCAACCGTGGCATTGATTAGAAAGAATTGCAGCCTGGCATTATCAGGGCAAACCAGACACAATAAAATCCAGGTGGACAACCAGCGAAGGGGCATCATGGACCCTGTAAGATGTTCGCCGCTACGAACCACCTGCCAATTGTTTTTGCTAGAGTGTCTCTTTCATTCAGACATACCAGCCGTGCAGCATTCGTGGAACGCTTATGTAAATAAACTTTGTCTCTATATTCAGAAGAAAAAGATCAATGAATGATTATTTATTATCGTTTGCAATTAGTTACCTTGGGATAAAAATAAATTTTAAAAAATGTATACGTTTCAGCATCCCGTTTTTCAGCTAATTAGACGAGTTAAGGTAATCTGCTTTCACAAACAATGTTTATAGGCTGAGAAGGCTTTGTTCTTTCCCGAACTGAAACCGGTTAGCGAACTGGAAATGAACGATTGTTTTAACGCAAAGATATTGAATGTTATTTAAACTGTATCGCTCGTCGCCATATTGGTGCAAACGGGATTTTGTCAAAGTGCATGCGTTTGTTCCTTTGTGGGAAGATCATTTGTAACGCAGCCTTTGTTTGTCATGCAGTAGCAATACGTTGTTTTCTGTACCGCGGTTTAAACAAAGTCAGAACACTCAACTTGTTTTAAAACCCACATAATAATAATAATAATAATAATAATAATAATAATAATAATAATGAAAGTATTTATTTATTTATTTATTTATTTATTTATTTATTTATTTATTTATTTTAATGCCAAGCGTGTTGACTCGCCTGGTGCAAGACTTCATATTTCACGTTCACGGGTGGTCTGCGCATTTGGATGTGGGATGATAACGAGATACGGAGAGGGTGAAAGTCAGTAACGGCACATAGCCTACTCCTTTCGAATAACACCAAGGGGTCTCCTTTCCAAGCTGAACCTCGCGATGCGACAGACGAGTCATCATCAACAGCGCCATATGCCCTGACTCCATATGAAAACTGCAGACTGGTTTGGAATATAATCCAGGTTTGTGGCATGCAATGTAGTGATTAAAAATTGTATACCGCTACCTCCCTTAAACTGGCCGCCAATATTTTGAAGGTATTTTCTTCTGCCTGTGGGACTCGAACCGGCTAAGCCATGATGTTGCCCACCAGATGATGATGATGATGATGATGATGATGATGATGATGATGATGATGATGATGATGATAATAATAATAATAATCTGTAACCTAAAATCTCTGGAAATATGGCTCTGTTACGAAATTTGAAAAGTGGGACGAGGACTGGAACGGGGTCCACTCAGCCTCGGGTGATCAACTCAGTAGAGGGTGGAGGGGGGGTAGGGTTAGATTCGATTGTGTCTGTTCTGGTTTTACTCCTTTTCTCCACAGAATTAGACTATTTGTTTTGTAAGTCTTTTAGGGTCGTCCATAGAATCTTAATCTTAACCTGCGTTTTTTAATGTGTGTCTGAATATTTATGTATTGTTAGATTTCCTGTTTGCCTCTGAGTCGTTATTGCCCATCGGGGAGTTTTGGGACAGGCATTTTTCTTATGATTTTTCGTTGATTTTCCTCAGTGCTTTCAATGTACGATTTCCTTTTCAAGATTAGCGTTTCTGATCCATAAATGCATTCTGGTTTAATGACTTAATGTCTTAATTTTTTTCACATCGTAGTGCCCTCATAAGGAGCGCGATTGAACTTATTTAGCAGATGAATTTGCTTTCTTCTCTCCTCAGCACCTCTTCATCCCCTCGCTGTCCTTTTTTCTCCCGTTATTCCATCCAAGCAGTGATGGTTTTCATTTAGTAGTTTTCAGCAAAATTATGTTTGTTCACCAACGTTCTAATGATAGGCCTGTCCTATATATTTTTTAATTTATTTCTTGGAGGTCTTTTTCAATTTCTATTATCCAATTATTCTTGACTTTTGCAGAAGAGACATAATGAAATATATTTTATTAAGTCTTCGACAGTCCATTCTTTGAATATGGCCATAAAATTTCAGTCGTCTTGCTCTAATAATACCTGATATTTTCTAAGAATGTTGGTATAATTCAGGAGACCTCAGTTTCATTCACAATCCTTCTATGTAAGTACTGTAAGTAAGTAAGTATTTATTGAACCTAACAGGCTTTCGCCCAGTTATAATGTTCCCCTATTCCAAATTCAAAATCACCATAGAAGTGAATATTTATAACAAATAAAATCGTACTAAATCTACTACGTGGCATTGCACATGGGCGGATAGCCAGTCCACATGCAAGACGCCACCCCTACATACAGAATATTTTTTGGCTAAGCACTATTTACTACTTACCTACCAGTAAATCGAGTATGTAGCATCTCACGCATGGGCGGATAGCCAGCTCCACGTGCAACACGCTACCTCTACATCTAACTAAACTAACTACTTAACCACATTAAATCTATACTAATTCTATCCTAAATCTGTCTAGTCGCGACATCACCCCTGGTGAGGAATTGCTACCACCCTTCCCTGGGATGTTACGACCAGACATGTCTCATGAGGTCGGAAACCGATACCTCATAGATCCTTCAAGCTGTCTATGTTATTTCCTCACCACTCCTTTATGTAAGAGCCCCCATGTGAGCGGACAATCCTATGCATACTGGGCCAAAGATATTCCTGAGGGTTTTTCGAAAGTTTTAGTTAGTGATCCGCCTCCAATGATGACGTTTTCTGATGTGTACAAAACTTCAGGCTTAATTGCAGTATTATGTTGATCTCTTGTTGTACCTGTTCCATGTTTTTCTGTACCGGGGTAGGCTTTTTGTAATTTAGAAAATCTCTTTCTCTGTTTTCCGTACTATTTAATCCAGATGGTTGGATGATTCATCATACTTAATTACCAGAGATTGTTTGTCTACGTATCTAGGAGATCCTTCCATGTATCGGGTTTTCTCATATGACATTTGGAGTCCAGATTTAGATGGAATTGCATTAATTTTTTCCAGGGCCTGAATTGCTTCTTGCCTATTCTTGGATATAATTATCAGATCATCTGCAAAGGCCAAACATTTGATTTGAACATTATTTTTAAATTGCTTACTATTATTATTATTATTATTATTATTATTATTATTATTATTATTCAAGCGGTCCGTCTCTGTGGTGTAGTGGTTAGCGTGATTAGCTGCCACCCCCGGAGGTTCGGGTTCGATTCCCGGCACTGCCACGAAATTTGAAAAGTGGTACGAGGGCTGGAACGGGGTCCACTCAGCCTCGGGAGGTCAACTGAGTAGAGGTGGGTTCGATTCCCACCTCAGCCATCCTAGAAGTGGTTTTCCGTGGTTTCCCACTTCTCTTCCAGGCAAATGCCGGGATGGTACCTAACTTACGGCCACGGCCGCTTCCTTCCCTCTTCCTTGTCTATCCCTTCCAATCTTCCCCATTCCCTGCAAGGCCGCTGTTCAGTATAGCAGGTGAGGCCGCCTGGGCGAGATACTGGTCGTTCTCCCCAGTTGTATCCCCCGACCAAGAATCTGAAGCTCCAGGACACTGCCCTTGGGGCGGTAGAGGTGGGATCCCTCGCTGAGTCCGAGGGAAAAACCGAACCTGGAGGGTAAACGGATGATGATGATGATGATGATTATTCAAGCGAATTTCAGGAATTGTTTTCGGAAGTGTGAAAACTACAATGAATGAATAAGTAAGCAAAGACTGGAAGACGTATGAGCGCGGAATGTCTTACATAATAATAAGCAGAGCCTTCTTTTTTCTTCTTCGTTGTAAATGTGTTCCATATTTAAACGGCTGCTCCTTGAGGCCCATTAGCCCGCAGGACCGTGAGGGCGGCAAGGCTATTAGCGACTGCATCCCACGTTACATCCAGGCTAGCGAACCGCCTTACTGCCTGCCGCGCAGGAAGCGAGCAAGAGGAGAGATTAAGAGTCTGCAGCAGGGACTCCATGCGAGTGACGACATGGGTCATCTGAGAATTCGCGTTACGGAGGTTCAGAGCCAATGACAAGGTGGATCAGAGCGAGCAAATGCCCAGAATTAAAAGGAATAAAACATAAAAATTAAACCGAGCTCGATAGCTGCAGTTGCTTAAGTGCGGCCAGTATCCAGTACTCGGGAGATAGTGGGTTCGAACCCCATTGTCGACAGCCCTGAAGATGGCTGTACCTCAATTAAGGCCACGGCCGCTTCCTTCCCACCCCTAACCTGTTCCTGTCCCATCGTCGCCATAAGACTTATCTGTGTCGGTGCGACGTAAAGCAACTTACAAAAACAATGAAAGTTTAAAATAATTGAAATGCAAGAATACAAACTTTTGTTGCTTAAAAAGTAAACAAATACAAAGGTAGAGCGTGTGTTAGTGTGCAGCAGAGAGGTGTGACGCTGGTGTTGGTGGTGGTGATTATTATTTTAAGAGGAAGTACAACTAGGCAACCATCCACTACATAACACTAATCAGAAAGGAAAAAATAAGGGGTCCGACACTTCGAAAAATGAAGACATCGGCTACAGAAAGACAAGGGCCACGGAGGGCGTGAAAATGAAAGACTCCCTATGCCTCGAGTTCTGTAATACCATCGGGGTCGGAAAAGAACGAGAGTTGACCAAGGGAGGTCAGATAGGATAGAAGAAAGTGAGGAGTCTGGCACGAGTAAGTGGAAGCAATGCCAGGACTCAGCTGAAGACGCGTGGTCGCCAACCACGTTCCAAAGTTAAGAGCCGCTGGGGCCTCTTTAAGTCGCCTTTTACGACAGGCAGAGAATACCGTGGGTGTTATTCTACCACCCCCACCCACAGGGGGAGAAGTGTGAAGTTAGCGTTGTTATGGTTGTGGTGGTCGAGAGTTGTAATGCGGGTGATGGTGTAAAATGGTCACAACTCTGTTGCAGCAAAAACAGTGTAAACTGGGGTGGGGGGGAAAGATCGTGTAATTATGGTGCATTTCTGGTGCTTTTTTCACTGGTGTTAAATCGGTGCATCCATTGTCACTTTTGCACCAAATTAACACCACAAATACACCGTTTGCTCCGATAAAAATTTTGCACCAGTTTTATACCATTATTACACCAATTTTTGGTGCAAACTCCGTTACAGCTGATAATCAGTCTTGGTTGTAAAATAACCTTCAAGTTCAGAGTTCTGGTGAGTGGGATGGAGTGCGTTGTACCGGGATTTACCGGCCCGGTCCCCTCAGTTGCCCAAGGGCCCGAGAATCCTGTCACCGGGCCTGAGGAAGTAAGTGTGAACGGAAGTGTAACCTTAGTAATCGTGCAGGCTGTGATGTATGGTATGGATGAACGCCCAGACAGTGTTACCTAGCAACCGTGCAGGCTATGTCTTATGGCTGGTAGTCGTCTGAAATTAGTAGCCATTGACAGATGGCCATGACCGAGAGACACCGGTGGACGGAAACAGCGTGAAACAGGTATATGAGCGATTGAGGGTTGGTCATACTGAGAAATAATTCAAGAAAAAGTAATTAGATATCTCGCGTAATTGTAATTTTATCAGCTGCTGAAGTTAGCCAATCAGATCACTTCGCGGGCGACTTCAGATGGGCTTTGCGAGGCGGTGTTGCTAAAACTGCACGTGGCTTATGATCGGCTTGAGAGCGCCAGTGGAGGAAATAAACTTCTCCAGGGGAGGGACTTGAACAAGGACCTCCCTGCTGATAGGCTTGGCCAACAGCAAGTACTCTTACAGTAGCATTGGCTGAAACTCACCGTGTAATAATGTTTGATGCTCATTTCTCCGCATGGCTCAAAAACCCGACCAAGTCATGTGCAGATTTAGCAACACCGCCTCCCAAAGCCCATTTGAATTCGCCTGCGAACTGATCTGATTGGCTAACTTCAGCAGCTGATAAAATGTCGAAATCGACGTAATGTTTTGAAATCACCTGTTAATATCCACAACGCTCTAAGGCTCATATAGAGTAAGTGCGGGAGAGATGGCGCAGGGTAGGCCAGTACGTCATTCACCCGCCAGGTCGCGCGACTACTGCTTCCCGTGTGTACAGTGTATACGGGAGAACTAAAGCTATTTGTTGGATGCCACATGGTGCAAGTGATTTCACTTGAAAACGTGGGTATTTCTGGTAAGTGCGTCTTCTCTCCCTTCAAGGTTTTACTAATGCATATACCACTGACTTGGTTGTTCAAGCTAAATTAACTTTGCATTGGAACAGGCGGGTGACTAGGTTAGTCAGCGAATATGCTGGTGTGATATGTTGGGCCAAAACAGTTTCTGGGACAGGGGCGCGTCATCTCTCCCCAAACGTCGGGTGAGGTGCCGCGTTACATTTCTGGGAGAGATAGCGCGGTATTCTTCGAATTTCCATTTATGATTAAAATGTGTTTTCATTCTCCGATCGTCCGACTCGTTGGCTGAATGGTCAGCGTACTGACTTTCGGTTCAGAGGGTCCCGGGTTCGATTCCCGGCCGGGTCGGGGATTTTAACCGTCATTGGTTAATTCCAATAGCCCGGGGGCTGGGTGTTTGTGCTGTCCCCAACATCCCTGCAACTCACACACCACACATAACACTATCCTCCACTACAATACCACTCAGTTACCTACACATGGCAGATGCCGCCCACACTCATCGGAGGGTCTGCCTTACAAGGGCTGCACTCGGCTATAAATAGCCACACGAAATTATATAATTATTATTCTCCGATCAATTTGTTAATAAAATACATATACCCTGTATATATTTTCTTTAATTCTGTGTCAAATTATACTAACTACGGAGAAGTGAAAGCAGCTATAGACTAACCAAAGTTTGTGGTATATTCCTGAAATGCAACTTAACTAAACAAAAAAGACAAATCTCAATTAACAAAAAGAACAAAGTGCAAAGAAAAGCTGCAACCACTCCCAGAAGGGTAAAGAGTAGGAAAGCAGAAAAACCTCATTCCAAAGAAGAAGCTAAAATGATTCAAGATGGGCATAATAATGCTGCAGGGCCTATCTAATGATTGAAACAAATGGTACAGTGTAGAAGAATTTGTAATTTGTGTAATGATTGTGGATGAGAGAAAGGCGAAACATATCCAAGAAGGACTGAGGAGTAAATAATCAAGCTTGAATAATTAATCGATTCATTAATGGCCAATTGAAGGTAAATAGGGTAAATAAATGTATTAATGCTGTAATCATAGTTTACTCCAAAATGCCTTCCCTCCTTAGCATATGAAGTACATAACACCATCTCACCCAGACACTAGGGGACGGATGGCGCAAGTGACACACCTTCAAACAAAAGACCTCTTTCAATAATCTAGTTACATCAAGATCATTTCCTTCATAAGACAGTGAGGAGAGACACAAGCAGTGCCGTTTAGTATAAAAATACGTTAGTTGAAATCTTGGCGAAGACTTGTTGCACGATCATTACAAAGTGATTATTTTTGCCTTGTTTTGTTATGTACTCAGATTTTTGTTTGTTGCTTGTTTGGTTGTTTTTATTTTATCTCTTGTCAACAGTAATCTGATATAGCATGTATTTATGCTGAACGATTAAATACTACATTAAAAAAACGTTCATTACAAAATCCGCGCTATCTCTCTTCGACTTGGTTCATGTTGTTTCCGACCACTCTGCATATTTGATCATTTCGTTTTCGCAGAGGAAAAAGTGGTTTCTTTTAAGCATTTTCATCTGCAAAGTAAATTTCCCTCTTCATGTTGATAAAGTAATATTCTATGTAATGAGGTCACTCGGAGTTTCGCATTATATTAATACTTGTAAATTTATTTTTTGTCAATGGTGGTTTATATTATCACTAAACTCTCTATCATTGACAAGTTTATGCAACGTAAACAATATATATATATATACGCATGATTTAAGTGATTTGATAGAATCTGAGGATGTTCATGTAGAACGAAACATGTCATTCTTTGTATAAAAGTGTGTATTTTTACAGGTATGTTTATAGTGTTATAATTTATATTGTAATTGCTGTGTGTTTGACAGACTGACAAGTTTTTGTTACATTTAGGTTGCTTGCTTCACAGAGAATAAATCGTCGCTGCCGGTACAAAACCTCCTATGTGAAATATTTTAGCTTAGAACTTTGGCCGGTCAGGTTCTGTCATCTAAGGTGCAATATTGTATGAATATTGTCAAGGCATTCTCGCTCTTCATAACGTATGTGCTGCGGGTCAGTATTACTCCAAAAATATTATCACAATGGAGGTTTTGTCCCGACAACGACGATATGCTGGTCAATTCTGAATCCTGTTAAAATATGTATTGTATTGTCCCGTTATTCTCTGCTGTGTTTGCAACGTATCATCTCTTGAGTAGATTTCAAGCACCTTTCTGAAACAAGCTTGTTGTAATTAGCAGGCTAAATGGAGATAAATGTTAAGCTTTTAAGGTTTAAGTTTTCGAACTTGTTGCTGTGTAGAAGTTAGCTGTCTCCGTGTTAGTTAAAGACCTTCTCCTTCATGGACCAACCCTTATGGTTGAAGATGTTCCTTCGCCCTAGGAAGTTGGCGCACTTAATTATTACGACATAATCTCCACCACCACCCCACCACATCTCTCCCCCTAACATTCCCATTCTAAGCAAACACAAACACACCCTCCCATCTTTATCGCGTCCTCTGTTCTTTGTAACATTCCTACTTGCATTTTCGAGCTGCTTAAAGCGCCATATTCATATCCTGCTCACCAGACGGACGGAATTGTATTGCAGAATTTTTTTTCGCAACGCGACAAAAGTAAATTGAGTGAAAAACTTATCAGCGAAGTGTTAATGTTGGGGAGGGTTTTGTGTTTTTTAAAGTTCTTTCGTAAGGCAATGGCTCACTGCTCGGATATCCTTTTAATTTTAGTAATTTTCATTCCTAATTACTTTATTTAAATTGAATAAGTAACATCTGTACAATTATAATGGACGATTTCTCCTATATTTTTTACGATACAGTGGCTCAGACTGGTTTTATGGTGATGATGGGGTAGGACAGGGCTAGGATTGGGGATGAAATGATCGTGTCCGTAATTAATTTACACCCCTAGAATTTCCCTGGTGTGAAAGTGGCATACAACGGAAAACCATCTTCAGGGCTGCCGGCAATTGCATTCAAACCTAATATTCCCCGAGTGCAAGCTCACAGGTACACGCCTCGAACCGCAAATAAAAAGTTTCTCGTCTGTAAAAGTCTGGATGTTTCATCGCACACTGTGGACGACATTCTCAAGGCCCCACTTCCTAAAGTGCCTATTTGTTTTATCACACTCACTGCCCGATGAGTGATTCAGATGGTATAGCAAAAGTTCATGGATCTGATACCGGCTCACTCTAGCGGTAATTGAAGGTGTTCAAAGAAGCCTCCGCCGGGCTGAGTGGCTCAGACGGTTAAGGCGCTGGCCTTCTAACCCCAACTTGGCAGGTTCGATCCTGGCTCAGTCCGGTGGTATTTGAAGGTGCTCAAATACGACAGCCCCGTGTCGGTAGATTTACTGGCACGTAAAAGAACTCCTGCGGGACTAAATTCTGGCACCTCGGCGTCTCCGAAGACCTTAAAAAGTAGTTAGTGGGACGTAAAACAAATAACATTATTATTATTATTATTATTATTATTATTATTATTATTATTATTATTATTATTATTATTATTATAATTCAAAGAAGCCTGTCGTGTGTCGGTAGATTTACTGACATAATTATGTGGGATGCCAACCCGATGTAATTTTTGTGCATATCTTATGTAATTTTAGACCATATTTTAACCAAATTTAGTGCATAAATATCTGTGTCTTCCCTCATTACCTTTACTTTAAGACTTGGAATCATCAAGTTAATGAAGGAAGCTTGAATGTAAACCGAGTCTTGAGTCAAGTTCATTGTGGTTGTTTGAAGAACGACAGGGGGAAGGAGGGGAGTCGTGTGGGCTCACCATTAGAAGGAAAAAGAGGAGGGAAGAGTAAGGAGAGACGATGATGATGTGCGAAATATGGAGATTGTTGGAAGTGAAGATGATGATACTAATTTTAATGACTCACTGGATAATTTGTTGTCTCGTGGGTTTCCACCTTCCTTCCCTTACGTAATACTTTAATGACGTCGCATTAAACAAGGGATGTGGACTATGAAACGGCCTGGTAGCTTTTCTATGTCTAAATACGGTAAGCTGGGTATTCACTCCGAAGGTTGGTTCGATCCTCAACGGGTCCGCCATCAGATGATCTAGACATCACTGAAGAGGAATATTAGGGAAATTAACCAGACATTGCCATTAAATATCAGTCTGACAAACCCACTGAAGTACACCTGTAAGAAGAACACCTGTTAGATTTTCATTTCTCATATAATAGTAGGTTGCATCTCTCTTATGTAAAGAGATTGTCTAGTTGACCGTTTAGTTTGTATTTATGTATTTTAATGTGTTTTAACATTAATTTGAATCATATATTAATTCACCGCACATCAATATCGTAATCTATATATCTTCTATCATTTTATCAGAACATAAGGCATTGCGAATAAGATCCACTAATTAATTTAAATTCGTAATAATTTGTCATAATCATTCGTTTTAAATCCTTGTCAGTGGATACATTTTACCGTTTTCATTATCATGTCATTTCGTTCCAACTCGTAACATTAAGGGCTGATGACCTAGATGTTAGGCTCCTTTAAACAACAAGCATCATCATCATCATCATCATCATCATCATCATCAAGTTGACACCGAGCTCGATAGCTGCAGTCGCTTAAGTGCGGCCAGTATCCAGTATTCGGGAGATAGTAGGTTCGAACCCCACTGTCGGCAGCCCTGACAATGGTTTTCCGTGGTTTCCCATTTTCACACCAGGCAAATGCTGGGGCTGTACCTTAATTAAGGCCACGGCCACTTCCTTCCCACTTCTAGCCCTTCCCTGTCCCATCGTCGCCATAAGAACTATCTGTGTCGGTGCGATGTAAAGCAACTAGCATCAAGTTGTTCCGCTGATTCTGTTACAGAAATATTCGGGATACCAATCCAGGTTACGCCCATATTTTACAATTGAATTTATTTACTACTTTTTTATGCTTTTTCATTCAATTTTGAAGTAATAACTTCGGTACTTTTAATTTTCAGTGATTTCTTTTTACTTTACCAGAACTATATTTACCAAGTTTACAGTCTCTGTGAAACTTAAGAAATCGTTGATTCTTAATTCTATTTCCTTTCATATTTACTACAGTCACCGCTCTAACGGGCAAGCGAATTTCGTATTTTATTTTTATTGCTATGTTGCAATGTCCACTTCTCTGAACTCAGACTGATTTGAACTATACCTGTATAAACAGAGTTCATATAGCAGTTGAGGGTTATACCGGGAGAGTTGGCCCTGCGGTTAGGGCGCGCAGTTGTAGGCTTTCATCTGCAAGATAATGGGTTCGAACCCCAATATTTGCAGTCCTGAAGATTGTTTTTCGTGCTTTCCCATTTCCACACCTGTATCTTTAAAGGCCACGGCCGCTTCCTTCCCACTCCTAACTCTTTCTTATCCCATCGTCGCCATAAGACCTATCTGTTTCGCTGAGACGTAAAGCCAATTGTAAAGTTCAGACTTTCACGTCCGGCGTTACCATGAATGTCTGTATTTTCTGGGCATGTAGGCCGTGGTCTAGAAGCATATGAGGGTCCCGACGGTTCACTGGAGACTGCGAAAGCTGGGAGCTTCGTAGTCATCGAAGTCGTTCGGACCCCTTGAAGATGCCGAACGCAGCTTCGGTGAAACATTGAATGATAAACACTCATTACGACCACTCATCTTGTGTGAGTTCTCGAAGTTTTCTTCCAAGATGAAGAATGCACTTCACAAAAGACCAGGTTGAACACTTAAGATATTTGCACTTGAAGTATCTGCCTGAATGCAGTTCAGCTGAAACAAGTGTGAACAGAATAATGTTCAGGGGAAAATATAGTATTGAGATATTCATTTGTTTTCAATATGAATCATTGAAGAAGTTGAAAGAGCAAAAGCAGCTCTTTACTTGTCTTGCAGCGAATATCAATAACACAGACGTGTTTCATAAATATTAAATATTATAATTCATGTCTTACCTTAACTTTAATAATTTTTACTGATGATGGTTTCTAGCAAGACCGAAACTAGTATCAAATATCTGTAACTTTTTTTAGGTTACAATAAATACTATTGAATAGGTGGAAACATTTTAGCACTTCTCTGACTCGTATATTATATTGCTCTTCAATACGGATTAATATGAAATGTATTAGCTATATTTTTTCTGTCCGCGTCTGTGGTGTAGTGGTTAGTGTGATTAGCTATCCCCCGGAGGACCGGGTTCGATTCCCGGCTATGCCACGAAATTTGAAAAGTGGTACGAGGGCTGGAACGGGGTCCACTCAGCCTCGGGAGGTCAACCGAGTAGAGGTTGGTTCGATTCCCACCTCAGCCATCCTGGAAGTGGTTTTCCCAATTTTCCTCCAAGCAAATGCCGGGATGGTACCTAACTTAAGGCCACGGCCGCTTCCTTCCCTCTTCCTTGTCTATCCCTTCCAATCTTCCCATCACCCCGCAAGGCCCCTGTTCAGCATAACTGGTGAGGCCGCTGGGTGAGGTACTGGTCATCCTCCCCAGTTGTATCCCCGACCCAGCGTCTTAAGCTACAGGACACTGCCCTTGAGGCGGTAGAGGTGGGATCCCTCGTTGAGACCGAGGGAAAAACCGACCCTGGAGGGTAAACAGATAAAGAAAAAGAAGAAAAAGATATGTTTGTAGTGTTTGTCAAATACTGACTACATTACGTTATAACAGTATCATTGTAACTTGCCTGTAAGTGGAGAATACCGGGTGTATGCATAATTCTTTTCCGGTTTCACTTAGAGATGGCGCAAGCGAACAGTACGCAGCGTATGAATTTGACACATACATCAGATTGTTCGTCTGACATTAACGTACCGACACACACAAGTTGAGTCCGCCAAACATTAGCATCTGTGTCGTATCGTTCAGTATTCATGTCAACGTTTGTGCCTGAAAAGAACATTTGCGGCACGCATTGCTTTTCTTATTTAATCAAAAGGAATAAGGCTGTGGAAAGTCGTCGTTTGCTGGTGAACACGCTCCATGGATTAGAACACGTAAGAAATGGTTTCTAGAATTTAAACGTGGTGATTTCAATGTGAAAGACAGTGCGAAGACTCTCTAAGCCCGGCGAAACCGTTAATGCACAACGCTATCGCCAATAAGTGATTAATTTAAATCACGCCTTGATCGAAAGACGACCGGAATGGGCCAGAAGACATGGCAAAGTGATTTTGTTTCACGACAATGCGCCGTCTCACACAGCAAATCCAGTGAAAGACACCTTGAAATCGCTTGGATGGGACATCCTTCCGCACCCGCCGTATTCTCCCGACCTGGTGCCATCTGACTATCACCTCTTCGCATCAATGGGCCATGCACTTGTAGAGCAGCACTTCAGCAATTTCGAAGAAGTTAGAAAATGGTTCGACGAATGGTTTGCCGCAAAAGACAAGCAGATTTTCTGGCATGTTATTCATAACTTACCAGAAAAATGGGCGAAGTGTGTACAAGCCGATGGCTAATATTTTGAATAAATAAGACGTGTTTTCTTTACCACGAAAACGGGCAAAATGTTATGGATACACCTGAATTTCTACAAGTCCAAATCTGCTAAGGTGACGAAATACCTACCTTATTGTGTACTTAAAATTTGCTTAAATTGCCTTCAGGTGTGAACAGCTTGTGGAATTTGTGGGCATGGAAAGTCATAATGATATCCTTCAATGGTGCAGGCTCAGAGGTGGATTATGAGCATGGCAGGTTATCGCTTATGACGCGACAGCAACAGCAGCAGCTACAACAATCTTGTGAAAGAAACGTTGTGCAGGTCAGGTTTGTACGTGAAATACTAATAGAGAATGTTGATCCATATAAGGCTAGTGGTTTCCTTTTAGTTAAAAGGGGAGGGAATTGTAATTGAATGAAAAAGAATGAAACTTCATTCTGAGAATCACTATAGAGTCTCTAGATTATGTAACTAAATCCCATTATCAATTCCATCACATCTTGGCATAAGAAAAAACAAGTTGTGCGACATAGGTAGAAATAGAATGTTATCATCTATGTAAAGCATTAATATCAATTAAGGTTGCGGATAAGTCCACTTTCTGTCAGATATGGCGGCTACAACTCAGGAATACTCAATGTAGTAGTAAAAGTTGTTGTTGTGAGTTGGCTGGAAGAAAAGAAAGGAAATAATTGTCATTCATGGCATGAATTTCCAATCTTGTATTATAAGTTCGCTTGCAAAACTGCCATAATTTCTTATTTGTAGTTACATAATTCATATTCGATCTGACCATATTAGTGAATTTAAGGGGGAGATATTGTCTTTTCCAAAAAATGCCACTATCTTTTTACGAATTTTTTATGCTTTGAGAACATATTCTAGAGAAGTCATGCCTGTAGTCATTCTTTCTTTCTTAATCTGCTTACCCTCAAGGGTTAGTTTTTCCCTCGCACTCAGCGAGGGATCCCACCTCCACCACCTCAAGGGCAGTGTTCTGGAGCTTCAGACTCTGGGTCGGGATACAACTGGGGAGGATGACCAGTACCTCGCCCAGGCGTCCTCACCTGCTATGCTGCACAGTTGCCTTGGTGGGGAATGGGAAGATTGGAAGGGATAGAGAAGGAAGAGGGAAGGAAGCGGCCGTGGGCTTAAGTTAGGTTCCATCCCGGCATTTGCCTGGAGGAGAAGTGGGAACCACAGAAAACCACTTCTACGATGGCTGAGGTGGGAATCGAACCCACCTCTACTCAGTTGACCTCCCGAAGCTGAGTGGACCTCGTTCCTGCCCTCGTGCCACTTTTCAAATTTCGTGGCAAAGCCGGGAATCGAACCCGGGCCTCCTGGGGTGGCAGTTAATCACACTAACAATTACACCACCATGCCTGTAGTACAATTATTTATTAGTGAATTAATTTCCCCTCGCTTCTTGGGCTTTTATAGCTTAGACTGCAAACTTTTTTTTTCTTTTGCTATTTGTTCGGGGCTTCGACCTAGAAAGATCTTTTGCCCCTACTTGCACCGTTATGTGAGGAACCTGCGTGTATTTTGTAAATGACAGAATGGTAAAGTGTTGAATGTGAGGAAAGGAACGTTACGGACGACACAAACCCCAGTCCCCGGACCAGGGATATATTAATCATTTACAATCAAAAAACCCTGTTCGGTCCCACGGTGTGGGGGGGGGGGGGGGGGGCAACGCGTCCTCCTGTCACCCGGCGGCCCCGGGTTCGATTCCAGGGCAAACTTACTGAAGCTAGCAACAATTAGCAACAAGTATTCTGTATCCCGGACAACAGTTCTGTCATTAAATTTGCATAACCATCAAGGAGCAAGAAATGAATATCCACCTAAGTCAGTCAAACCTATCGGCAATGGTTGAGCACGTCGTATCTTTCGTTCAAGATCTTGTGTTGGAAGATGTTCGACCTCTTAGCCATATAAAACACAATGAGTCATGTGGAAAGCAGTGGAAATACGCAACATATTCCAATATTAATACTTTGCCCGGTCCTTCTTCTTGTACTCCACTGCGTTTCTCACACCTTGTGGGGTCGCGGGTGTGGAATGCTCCACATGTGGACTTAGCCCTGTTCCATGCGTGTTTCCATGGTCGTGGATAGTGTGTGTATAGGTGTCTACTGAGACAAGCAAGAACATCGAAATAAAAACCCCGCGCCAAAAGAATCAACCACACTTGGCTAAAATGCCCGACCCAGCCGGGAATCAAAGCCGATACCCTCAGAATCGAAGGCCGGGACATTGATCACTCAGACAAGGAAAATCAATCAATCAATCAATCAATCAATCAATCAATCAATCAATCAATCAATCAATCAATCAATCAATCAATCAATCAATCAATCAATCAATCAATCAATCAATCAATCAATCAATCAATAAAATAAATACATCACCGAGCAAGTTGGCCTTGCGGTTGGGGCGGCGCAGCTGTGAACTTGCATTCGCAAGATACTGGGTTCGAACCCATCTGCCGGCAGTCCTGAAGATGGTTTTCCGTCAGCAGGCAAATGCTGGAGCTTTACCTAAATTAACGCCAAGGCTGCTTTCTTCCCACTCATAGCCCCTTTAAATCCCATTGTCGCCGAAAGACCTATCTGTATCCATGAGACGTAAAGCCAATTGAAACAATCATCAATCAATCTCCAGTGGTCTCCGAACATTCTGTAGGTTTTCTTTTCAAATTCCTGTATATATTTAAAATGTGATTTGAACCCACTGTCGGTAGTTTGATTGTGGTTTTCCGTGGATTCCCATTTTCACACCAGGCAAATGCTAGAACTGTTTTTAAATTAAAGCCACGTACGCTTCTTCCCTATCCTAAGCCTCGTCACTATACGATCTTTCTGAGTCGGTACGACGTAACCTAAAAGAAAATAAAGACAATATTTTGTCGGCCTTTGTGTATCAGGGATTGAATTTCCCTATCACTTGCGACCCTGCATCTCTTGTATTTTCTCTCTCCATCCTTGACGTACAATACTAATACTAGTCGTGTAATGATATCATTCTACAAGTGTCGAATACACCGCTTTCCCCCCGCATGGCTCGTTCTGATGTGTAATAAAGCTGCCCTCTCTTTTTTTATGTTTCCAGCCGTGTTCCCCATCAAACGTTCGTTAGTCACCTATCGTTTTCTATTCTGCAGCCAACAGTCGTCATATTGCAGGATTTCCGAACGTCAAGTCGAGATATTGAACGATGCAAGTTTCTTTTCTCATTATCACCGGGAGAATAATCTGGAACACTGTGCAGTCCTTGATTCTAGATTTCCTGCGCATAATTTGACAACAAGATCACAGCGCCTTCCTTTTTGGACAGATTAAGATCTCACCCATACAACGACGTGAAAGCGAAGTTAGGCTATATTTAATGTAATGTACAGTAAAATAGAAAAAAACTCGGAGCATAAGAAATTTGGAAGAGAATATTTATTAACACGGATATGTTTTTGGGCTGAGGTCTATCTGGAATTAGCCTCATAAATTTTCTGACATCATAGTAACCATGGCAACCACTGTACACTAGGTCAGTAGAGTCATCTTCTCACTGTGCGCTTTCTGCATGTAACTAAGAGCTTGAGGAAATCTCGTACCATGTGAACCCCGTTCTACTTCTGTCTTCTTCTTCTTCTTCATCATCTGTTTACCCTCCAGGGTCGGATTTTACCTCGGACTCAGCGAGGAATCCCACCTCTACCGCCGCAAGGGCAGTGTCCTGGAGCTTCAGACTCTGGGTCGGGGATACAACTGGGGAGGACGACCAATACCTCGTCCAGGCGGCCTCACCTGCTATGCTGAACAGGGGCCTTGCGGGGGGATGGGAGGATTGGAAGGGATAGACAAGGAAGAGGGTAGGAAGCGGTCGTGGCCTTAAGTTAGGTATCATCCCGCATTTGCCTGGAGGAGAAGTGGGGAAACCACGGAAAACCACTTCCACGATGGCTGAGGTGGAAATTGAACCCACCTCTAGTCAGTTGACCTCCCGAGGCTGAGTGGACCCCGTTCCAGCCCTCGTATCACTTTTCATATTTCGTGGCAGAGCCCGGAATCGAACTTGGGGCTCTGGGGGTGGCAGCTAATCACACTAAGCACTACACGACAGAGGCGAGCCTACTCCTCAGTCCAGAATTAAAATCCTTGAACTGGCCGGAAAACGAACCCAGGGCCTTGGAATAAGAGACCGGCACTTTACCTGTGCACAGGGCTATCAAATAATAATAATAATAATAATAATAATAATAATAATAATAATAATAATAATAATAATAATAATTGTATGACATGAACTACCGTGTATAAGCACTTCAATATAACGCCATCTGAAAGCTTGCGCGTCGATTTCGACATTCCGTTTTACTCTAGGCCTACAGAGTAAATCGAATCTCTCATGAGCGTCTAAGGCTGAGTTTTAATGAATTTTGCTACCAGAGTTTTTTTACTTGTCGACATCGTACGACATGGAGTGTCGAATGGACATTTTTTCTGCCCTTCAAAAATCCGTCTACCTCTCCGGGGTTTGAACCCGCTATCTTGGGATACGGATGCCAATAATCTACCACCACAGAAGGAACTACCGATACCTCCATTTCTTGAAGTTTGGGATCTCTTGCATGCTTTCCCTCTGACTGGTTTTAATAGACGATGTTTGCCTGGTTGTACTTCCTCTTAAAACAATAATCACCACCACCGTAGTGACAATATTTTTCCACCCTATATCACTACTATCGTTTCTTAACTCAAACTACAGTAGCCTACTAAGAGGAAGATTGACGTTTGTCGTTTCTTATAGGGACTTCCAATTGGTTATAGTTTCATTACCTCAGCAAATACCTCCGCTCACTTGAGTGAAATTTAGAACATGCCCCTTTGAGGTATATTTTTATTATATTTTCACCGTGCTAAAGCAAAGAACTTTCGGTGCACCCTGTGGCTGCTTGTCACAAATATGACAGGAGTCTTCTATCCACATCCCTTGTGGGCTCACACTTCATTTTTAATCTGAAGAGGGTGAAGATTAAACGTGTGTTTGTTGCTTTTAGAAATTCGATGTGGGGAGCTCTTCCTTCTTCACCCCTAAAGAGAAAATCAGTGTAAAATCACGTTCTAATCATCCCCCTGGCACTTAGCCTACTGTAGAGCTTCTTAGCGCTCGCACAGGATACAATTTTCTTCAGAGCAGCACGATAGTTTATCTTCCAGATAGAATCATGAAATTATCGACCGCAAGTTAATATTATACCAAACAAACTGGCTGAGTGCATGGGTCTTGTAGCTAAAACCTTGCTTTCTAGAGATGTTTGGTTTGGAGCCCTTTATTGGCAGCCGTGAGGAATGTCTGCTTATAAACAACAAGGTAGATTACCTTCAAAATGGAATTGTGAATAAAAATCGATTGTAAGTTAATAATAATAATAATAATAATAATAATAATAATAATAATAATAATAATAATAATAATAATAATAGCTCGGACAATAGAGGGCTGGTCTTCTAAGCCCAACTTAGCAGGTTCGCTCTTGGCTCAATCCGAAGGGATTTGAATGTGCTCAAATATGTCAGCCTCGTGTCGGTATATTTTCTAACACGTTAGAGAATTCCTGCGGGAAAAAATTCGGGCACGGCACCTCAGCGTCTCCAAAGACTGTAAAAGTCGTTAGTGGGGCGTAAATTCAATATGCACCCTTTAGCCTGAATACGATGGGTACACATAATAATAATAATAATGAAGAGGAAGATCGAATGGGTTCGCCGTACGGTTTGGGGTGCGCAGCTGTGAGATTGAATTCGGGAGACAGTGCGTTCGAACCCTACTATCGGCTGACATTAAGCTGGTTTTCCATGATTTCCCCTTTTTCACACCAGGCAAATGCTGGGGCTGAACCTTAATTAACGCCACGGCCGCTTCCTTCCCACTCCTATCCCTTTCCTATCCCATCGCCACCATAAGACCTATCTGTGCCGGTGCAACGCAATGAAACCTGCTAAAAAGATGGTAGTATTAGTAGTAGCGGCACCGGGCGAGTTGGCGGTGCGGTTAGGGTCGCGCATTGGTGAGCTCGCATCCGGGAGATAAGTGGGTTCGAACCCCACTGTCGGCAGCCCTGAAGATGGTTTTCCGTGGCTTCCCATTTTCACACAAGGCAAATGCTGGGGCTGTACCTTAATTAAGGGCACGGCCGTTTTCTTCCCACTCCCAGCCCTTTTCTGTCCTATCGTCGCCATAAGACCTATCTGTGTCGGTGCGACGTAAAGCAAAGAGCAAAAAAAAAAAAAAAAAAATGTAGGAATGGGGGTAGTAGTAAGTGTACGCTCTACAAGTACACCGAAAAGATTACGGACACAATGGGGAAATGAAGGCTGCATTTCTATGAACACCTTTTAAGAATACCACGAATTAAATAATCAGTTCTCTCGAGTGTGATGAGGTGTGCCCTCTTCGATGAAAACGCCTTCTATATGTCTCTCAGTCATGGCCATCCATCTGTACTTAACATCACAGCCTGCACCGTTGCTAGGTAACATCAAAACAAACCAAACTCAATGGCGCAACAGCCCCGAAGATCCATGGCCTGCCAAGCAATCGCTGTTCATCCCGACAGCCTGCAGATTACGAGAGGTTGTGTGGTCAGCACGACGAATCCCATCGACCGTTATTCTTTTCTTCCTAGACCGGGGCTGCTATCTCACCGTCACATGGGTCTTCAATTGTAAGCACGTAGGCTGAGTGGACCTCGAAGCAGCCCTCAGGTCCAGGTAAAAATCCCTGACCTTGCCGGGAGGGAACCAGCGTCCTCCGGGTAAGAGAGCGAGGGCCGGCGTCACACATTTTGTATCGGTAATTTCGTTACAGAAATTTGCAGATGACTCGCAGCCATACGACATATTTAAAGTCAACAGACCAGTTTGAAGAGAGTTTCGTACGAAAGCTGACTTCTTTCTGTGTTAATTTAAAAGTACAAGGCTGCACTTTGTGTCATGTCCTTTTCATTGTAGTAAGGATGTAAAGGAGAGGGCATATAAGTCTCTGGTAAGACCCCAACTAGAGTATGGTTCCAGTGTATGGGACCCTCACCAGGATTACCTGATTCAAGAACTGGAAAAAATCCAAAGAAAAGCAGCTCGATTTGTTCTGAGTGATTTCCGACAAATGAGTAGCGTTACAAACATGTTGCAATGTTTGGGTTGGGAAGGATTGAGAGAAAGAAGAAGAGCTGCTCGACTAAGTGGTATGTTCCGAGCTGTCAGCGGAGAGATGGCGTGGAATGACATTAGTAGACGAATAAGTTTGAATGGCGTTTATAAAAGTAGGAAAGATCACAATATGAAGATAAAGTTGGAATTCAAGAGGACAAACTGGGGCAAATATTCATTTATAGGAAGGGGAGTTAGGGATTGGAATAACTTACCAAGGGAGATGTTCAATAAATTTTCAATTTCTTTGAAATCATTTCGGAAAAGGCTAGGAAAGCAACAGATAGGGAATCTGCCACTCGGGCGACTGCCCTAAATGCAGATCAGTATCGATTGATTGATTGATTGATTGATTGATTGATTGATTGATTGATTGATTGATTGATTGATTGATTGATTGATTGATTGATTGATTGATTGATTTGGAAAGGGTATCAAAGTACAAGGAGAGCAAATCAAAACCCTGAGATTTGCCGATGGTATTGTTATTTTATCTGACTCTCCAAAAGATCTGGAGAAGTTGCTGAATGGTATGGACGGAGTCTTGGGGAAGGAATAGAAGATGAAAATAAATAAGTCCAAAACCAAAGCAATGGAGTGCGGTCGAACGAAGTCAGGTGATGCAGGAAATATTAGTTTTTTTTTTTTTTTTGCTAGTTGCTTTACGTCGCACCGACACAGATAGGTCTTATGGCGCCGATGGGATAGGAAAGGCCTAGGATTTGGAAGGAAGCGGCCGTGGCCTTAATTAAAGTACAGCCGCAGCATTTGCCTGGTATGATAACGGGAAACCACGGAAAAACTATCTTCAGGGCTTCGGAAAGTGGGATTCGAACCCACTATATTCCGGATGCAAGCTCACAGCCGCGTGCCCCTGACGGCACGGCCAACTCGCCCGGTAAATATTAGATTAGGAAGTGAAGTCCTAAAGGAAGTACATGACTATTGTTACTTGGGTAGTAAAATAACTAACGATGGCAGAAGTAAGGAGGACATAAAATGCAGACTAGCACAAGCAAGGAACGCCTTTCTTCAGAAAAGACATTCGTTCACCTCGAACAGTGATATAAGAATTAGAAAGATGTTTTTGAAGACTTTCGTCTGAAGCGTGGCATTGTATGGAAGTGAAACATGGACGATAACTAGCTCAGAAAGAAAGGGAATAGAAGTTTTTGAAATGTGGTGTTACAGAAGAATGCTGAAGTTGAGATGGGTAGATAGAATCACGAATGAAGAGATACTGAATCGAATTGGTGAGCGGAGATGGATTTGGCTAAATTTGACCAGAAGAAGAGATAGAATTATAGGGCACATTTTAAGACACCCAGGTCTTGTACAGTTGGGTTTTGAGGGAAGTGTTGGTGGTAAGAACGGTAGGGATAGACCAAGGTACGAATATGACAAGCAGAGTATAGCAGATATAGGATGTAGTAGTTATGTAAAAAATGAAAACGTTAGCACAGGGTAGGGTGGCATGGAGAGCTGTATCAGGCCAGTCTATGGTCTGATGACTCAAACAACAACAATTAGAATTATGGTGAGGTGTTTTGCGCATTCTTTAAAAGTATCTTGAGATTCACGTTCTCCTGTCATCGCAGTTGTTTATTAATCATGACGTACTGTGAATAAAATAAGTACCGAGCTCGATAGCTGCAGTCGCTTAAGTGCGGCCAGTATCCAGTATTCGGGAGATAGTAGGTTCGAACCCCACTGTCGGCAGCCCTGAAAATGGTTTTCCGTGGTTTCCAATTTTCACACCAGGCAAATGCTGGGGCTGTACCTTAATTAAGGCCACGGCCGCTTCCTTCCTACTCCTAGTCCTTCCTTGTCCCATCGTCGCCATAAGACCTATCTGTGTCGGTGCGACGTAAAGCAACTAGCAAAAAAATAAAAAAATAAGTGCCATGTCAACGCATCGCTTATGCTATTGTAGTAATATCGATTGGCTCGCCCTGGCCGGAGGAGGAAACGAAGAAGAAGAAATTAAGGCCATGTTATTTCGTGTCATTCCCCACACGGCTCGTGAGTCACTTGCTGTGCAGGAAGGAGATTAGCGATCTTCTAGTGTCACCCTCGCTCCGTTAGGGATGACAAGGTATAGTCAGTGCTCCAAACAAAGTGACACTCTGATCTTGAACACGCCACATGTCTACTCATAGATAATCCGATGACATTTTAATACACTCCATCCAAGAAGCCAACAGAAGTTCTTCACTCCAGCACTGAAGTCAAAGCCTCCATACAAATGAAAATTCAAATATTTAATATCAAACAAATCAGTTGTAATCTATATTATTTATTTATTATTTAATCCGTTTGCCCCCCAGGGTTGGATTTTTCCTCGGACTCAGCGAGGGATCCTACCTCTACCGCCTCAAGGGCAGTGTCCTGGAGCGTGAGACATTGGGTCGGGGAGATACTACAAGCAGGATGCAGGACCATTACCTCGCCCAGGTGGCCCCACCTGCTATACTGAACAGGGGCCTTGTGGAGGGATGGGAAGATTGGAAGGGATAGGCAAGGAAGAGGGAAAGGAGCACTAGTGGCCCTAACTTAGGAACCAACCCAGCATATACGTGGAGAAATGAGAAACCACGGGAAACCACTTCGAGGATGGCTGAAGCGGGAATCGAACCTCTCTCTACTCATTTTAAATCCTGAGGCTGAGTGGACCCCGTTCCAGTCCTGATACCACGTTTCAAATTTCGTGGCAGAGCTGGGAATCGAACCCGGGCCTCCGGGGGTGGCAGATAATCACACTAACCACTACACCACACAGGTGGATATCAGCTGTTTAACTGATACACTTTTTAACGGCTTCCTCTTCTTGTTCTTCTTATTTTCGGTTTTGTCCATCTAAGGACCCTGAAAAGTCCTTGACCCTTCTTTTCTTAATTTCCAATAGTTCCTTAGAGTTTCACTTTGCTGGTAGCCCGCCTGGTGGTAATGATTGTTAAGACGTAGAAGTCTAAGCGGTCTGACACCACGGTTAGCCGGTTCGAGTCCCGTTGGTCGAAAAAAATGTCATCATCAGAATGTTGGCCGGCAGGGTAGGGGAGGTGGTAGTTTACAATTTCTACTCCCTAGATTGCGTGCGAAAAGCCTGGACTAAATTGCAAACCTTCTCCCTAGTGCCCATGTGGATTGAGGGCATATGCCACTGTTGATGCTGGTTTGTCCGTCGGATGGAGACGTTAAGCCTTCAGCAGACCCTTTGCTGCTATTAGATAGAAGTAGCAAGGTGCACCGGTTTTACTCCCTCCGCCATTCAATTCATCCCATTAACTCCTCTGATGAGGTCGACGTCAGGAAGGGATCCGGTCATAAAACTACGCCACGACAGGTTTATTTCACCTCATACCTGACCCCGTAGAGATACGGGGCAAGGGTTGGACATACAAAACATTATTATTATTATTATTATTATTATTATTATTATTATTATTATTATTATTATTATTTCGATCTCCTTGTGAGAGGCGGTTCCCTTGCCCTCACGAGACCTGCTGCAGTGAAGTCGGTGAAGCCTCCTGTCTGGAGGTCTGACAGCGAACTACGCTTCACTCTAATTTAAGCGACCCCGTGAGCACTTGTTGAGCCGATTTATGAAACAGGTTCACTTGACCGGACACGAAAACATGTCGGAGTCTCGTCTTAACTCTTTAAAGCCACACACATACCGGGCTCTGTTCCTTCCCATGTTAACAATGTTCCCTCAGTCCGTTTGTTTATAGGTCGTGCTCGTTCAATGGAGCAATCTGAACTGAACGGTCCCATACCCAAGGGTCTGTTCAGTCATACAAACAGGGTGCCGATTTCAAAGCAAGACCAATGTTTCAGTTTAGTTTTCCCTGACTAATGATATCGTAATCAATTTGGCCAGTACGAAGTGTTATATAGCCTGCTCTTCGGAAATGTAGTGGGAATAACATAACTTCTAGGGGTTATAACAGGCCGAGTCCCTAATGTTTATAAAAGTCTCATATCAGAACTGTTGTCCGGGCTTGAATATACTTGTTACGGCGACATTCCGGAGATAAAAATATTTTTACCTAATGCATGGATTTTCACGAAAATTTGTGAGAATGTCACCTACACAAAAGTAGAGATGTCATGAATATATCTTTCATATACAATTAAGAGTTTTCCAAAATACATTTTTTTTCTTTTGAAATTTTTAATTCCATTTTTTCATAAAATTGAATTAACATGTTAATGTAAATTCGTAATTAGTAGGTAATACTTCTTTTAAAAGCACTACGTACCGATTTATCTGTACATAATTATACAAGGAGATATATAGTAATAAATTTTGTGTAATTTTAACGTTCTAAAATTTTGGACTTAAAAATCACTACTACTTGAAAAATTCTGCAATCAAAAATTCCATACGCAGGTTTTTTAATATAGCTGTGATACTTATTCTCTACACATTTTGTTACATTTGGCAGAATATTATGGGAGAAAAATGGGATTTAAATATAAAATTACAATTGGCAAACAAATTGTTATACAGTGATAAATTGTTTTAATTCAGCGGAATAACTTTGTGACAATAAAAAAGAAACTCAATTCTTTCAATTTCAGTCATAAAAAATTTCACCAAAATTACCAAAATTTCGATTTTTATCTCTGGAGTGTTGCCTTAAGTAATGTTATTGGTTTTACAAACCGCTAACTGCTTTTGACGGTTTTCGAAGACCCGAGGTGCCGGAATTTAGTCCGGCAGGATTTCTTTTACCCGTAGTATACTTGTTACCCTTCAGTAAGTAGCATTCAAAACTATACATGCTTAAACATGGCTCTGGTGATTATAGTTAGGTGGAATCTGAAACAGAGGGTCGTGAAGCGAGAAGCCCGTGACGATGTCATTCGTCTTATGCCTCATTATGAAAATATCCGATATTAATAAATGCACACCACCACATAGGGTTGGCTTCGTGGAGGGCAGCCAGCCACATAACTGGCTCAAATCCGTATGATGATCTGACCCCAAATAAATTGGCAAAAAGGTCAGGATAAAGAAAACTACAACTCATCCTTGTATTCTTCTTTGTCGTCGTGTTTTTTCTTCTTCTAATTCTTCCCGTGGTCTATTTTTCTTATTTGTCTTCCTTTGAAATCTCTGATGACATTTGATTGTAATTCTTACATCAGTACACTTAGAATTAGAGAATGATGTCGCTGACCAAAAAAAGTGATAATCCACACAGATTCAACCTTCGGCTCCTTCCTGTCTACATTCTTTACCCTACTTTCTCCATACCCTTCAACATTTCCTCCTTGTCTGTCTTCAATTTTCATAGTTTTTATCAAAATTCTTCTGTTACAATCTCAGTCGAGACGATCGCATCGGATACGGTTGTCTTTCTTTTCTGGTAAGAATACAAGAGTGAAAGATCATGAGAAATTCCTCACCTTATTGTGATACGGATGATTTCCAATTTCCTGCTCTCACGGACTGAGTGAGTGACCATCATCAGTACGTTATTCAGGCTAGAATTGTGTGGGGCGCACTCAAGCGACAATGTGGGGAATGCCCATTTTTACTTGGGTGACAGAATACAGATGGACAACTCTTGGCGTTTTGTGTAAGAGGAAAATGTTTTCTGGAAGACCTACATGCAGCAAATCCAGAAGCGATCACTTGAATAGCAAATCTCAAGATAAATAGTTGCGGGAATAGTCTGGACCTAATGCTAAAAGTCACGGGAAGGCGTGTCTCATTAGAAAATGTGCCGTGTATGGACACTGAGCGTAGCAGCTGGCTGCCGCGTAACTGAACAGTCTGTTACAGACACCAGTGTCGTGAAGATGACAACACGTTACGAGTTAACCGACTTTGAACGTGGGATGATCACCGGCGCACGCCACATAGGTCATAGCATTGCGGAGATTACACGCGAATTCGGGTTTCCGAGGTCAACAGTTTGGAGGGTAGATCTTCAGTATCGCAGAGAGAATGTTACCACCCGCATAAACCGCCGCTCGGGAAGACCACAGATGTTTAGCGAACGGACATAACGTCGCCTCCACAAAGTCATTACAGGGCGCTCGACTGGCTACTGTGGGTCAGATCACCGTCCAGTTGAATGTTGGGAGTGAGGAATCGATTTCTACCAGGACTGTAAGGAGGCAACCGCACGCATAGGTTTCACCATCCGTAGGCCAACTCGTGTCCCTTTGCTGACAACTCGACACAGAGCTCAACGACGTGCATGGGCTCACGAACATTGGCATTGGATCATGGAACAGTGTCGGCTTGTGGTATGATCCGATGAATCCTGATTCCTGTCGCATCGAGCTGATGGACGCGTGAGAGTGTGGGGTATGCTCCATGAAGCTATGGATCCTGCGTGTTAACAAGGTTGTGCCCAGGTGGGAGGTGGCTCAGTTCTGATCTGGGCGGCGTTCTCATGGTCGCAATTAGACCCCATTGTCCGGCTGCAGGGAGCACTGACAGGTGCACGTTATGTGGACGTTATTTCAAACCATCTGCATCCCTTCCTGGCCCTAGAGTACGCTGATGGAGATGCCATGATCCATCAGGTCAATGCGCCATGCCACCACTCTGTGGTGGCACGCAGGTGGTTGGAGGAGCACTCCAGTGATGTTACGACCCTGGATTGGCCATCGATATCCCCCGATCTTAATCCAATCGAGCATTTATGGGATGCTGTCGATGTTGGTGTGTGCTCCATGAACACCGCACCAACTACAAAAGACTAATTGTGGGTAGCATGTAAGATGCGTGGATCCAGATCCCTTTAGAACGATTCCAACACCTTGTAGAGTCGATGCCTCGCCGTATTGCTGACGTTTAAGGTCCGTGGAGGAGCAACTCGTTATTAACATCACATTCAGTGTCTTCCCATGACTTTCGGCCACTCATTGTATTAGCTTGTAAAATTATTTTTGTTAATTTTAATAATTGTCATGAATGGTTCGTACGCTAATAATAATAATAATAATAATAATAATAATAATAATAATAATCATGTTTTGTTTGTTCAGCAATGAAGGTAACTACTGCGATGAAAAGAAGATTATCATTATATGGGCACATTAAGAGGATGAATCCAAAGAGCCTGGCATACAGGATACGTCTTAGTCTATAAGAAAAATGGAAGACACAACCTTTATCACTTAAGGAGGTTCACAAGGACACGGAAGAAGTGGGGATGAAGGAGGGAGATATAAAGAGAAGAACAACGTTTAGGTAGGAAATTGCGGGAATGAAGGAAGCATCGGAGAAAGTCAAGTCACGTAACATCTTGGTTGAAGAGCGACAAAGGAGAAGTCAAAGACTTTAGAACATCTGGAAGGAGTGCAAATAATTTATTCTTTTTGCTATTTGGTTTACGTCGCATCAACACAGATAGGTCTTATGGCGACGATGGGATAGGGAAGGCCTAGGAGTGGGAAGGAAGCGGCCGTCGCCTTATTCAAGGTAGAGAAGAGCCCCAGCATTTGCCTGGTTTGAAAATGGGCAACCACGGAAAACCATCTTCAGGGCTTCCGACAGTGGGGTTCGAACCCAGTATCTCCCGGATGCAAACTCATACCTGCGCGCTCCTCTATCAGCACGGCCAACTCGCCCGATGAGTGCAAAGAAAAGGGAATAAATTTGGGAGATAGAAGATCTGGTGGATTGTGTAAATGTAGTTCATAGATGACCTTAACGAATAAAATAATAATAATAATAATAATAATAATAATAATAATAATAATAATAATCACGGCGTGTGGCCTCCGGAGAGGCCTGGTGCATGTCTTTCGACTTGATTCCCGCAAGTGACCTGCGCGTCATGATAAAGATGAAATGATAATGAAGACGACACATACACCCAGTCGCAGTGCCAGGGTAATTAAACAATTATGGTTAAAATTTCCGACCGTGCCGGGAATCGAAAGCCGATATATTATTATATTATTATTATTGTATTATTATTATATTATAATAATATATTATTATTATTATTATTATTATTATTATTATTATTATTATTATTATTTTAAGTATATTATTCATTATCATGAACAATAAAAGTGAAGTATTATGCCGAATGTAAGTCATCCTTGATCGTCCCTTGGATCTCCTTCACAGTACCTTACCTTCAATTATAGTTTTTTTGTTAGTTGCGTTAGGTCTCACCGACACAGATAGGTCTTGTGGCGACGATGGGATAGGATAGGCCTAGGAGTGGGAAGGAAGCGGCCGTGGCCCTAATGAAGATACTTCCCCAGCATTTACCGAGAGTGAAAATGGGAAACCATGGAAAACCACCTTCAGGGCTGCCGATAGTATTGGGGTTTAAAGCCACTATCTCCATGATGCAAACTCGCAGCTGTGCGCCCCTAACCGCACGGCCAACTCGCCCGGTCGATGATGGTTTGGGGAAGAGCGTCATGTCTTAGTACTTGTCCAAGGAACTTTGTTTTACTCTTCTTTATCGTATGTAATAAACATCGGTCGTCCTTTACGTTTTTTCAAAAGGAGGTCATTTGATTTTTTATCCACCCAACTTATTTTTGTAATTCTTTTTCAAAACCACGATCTAAAGTTTTGTTTCTTCCTGCTCCTTAATGTCCAGCAAAGGTCTTGGGAAATGATTTCCTGATCTCCAAACTGAGATGGTGGTTTAGCATTAAGTTTTTCTTATTTTGGAAGACTTGTTTCGCTACCACTATTCTTTTCTTGATTTCCGAAAGGGACTTGTAATCTGAGGTAATTACATTACCCAAATAGGAGTTATTCAATTTTAATTTTCTTCTACCTGTAGGCTTATTTTTGTCAACTATCATTATATTTACATTTTTGTAAGGATTTGTTGAATGTTCTTTGAATGTATTTTTCATATACGCTCGTTGATTTTGCAATTTAACTTTACAGACTTTTTACTCCTCTTATGGTGCGTGCACTTTGTGCGTTTTTTCCGCTTAACTGAAGAAGCTTTGTGGTAATTGGAGCATTGGAGTCGGTGTCCTCGTGATGCCTCCATATTCATGAAGATCAGGAGACGAAAGAAGGAGGAGGAAAGAAAGGGAGAGTGGATGGAGAGAAAGAGAAGGAGAGAAGGAGAAAAAACTAGTTGGCTCATAAAATGAAAGGTGAATGAAAGCGGTTTAGAGAGGACCTGAAGGACCAGACGGCTCGCTGCCGCGTGACACAGTGCTGGTGAAAAGTTACGTTTCCAAACTTGCGAACATACATTTTAGAAAATGAGCAATGTCTCAAAAAACTATTTGAAGGCCGTATGTAACTTTCTATTGAGCGTCCAGCTCCTTGAATAGTCAGCATGCTAGTCCTTATTCCTAGCCTGGTCAGGAATTTTTGCCGAAGGACAATTGTAGTCTGGAAAACCTATAAGAGTAAGTGTCAACAACTGTTTTTGTGACAAACAATTCAATATTGAAAATATCCTAGAAGTATGAGCTAATTTCAGATGGCAACAAGCCATAAGGCAAAGCCTGCACGGTTGCTAGGCAACATTGCCTGAACATCCATCCATACCGTACATCACTGCCTGCACGGTTGCTAGGTAACATTGCCTGACAATCCATCCATACCGTACATCACTGCCTGCACGGTCGCTAGGTAACATTGCCTGACAATCCATCCATACCGTACCTCACTGGCTGCACGGTTGCTAGGTAACATTGCCTGACCATCCATCCACACCTTACATCACTACCTGCACGGTTTCTATGGTTACGCTTCCGTCACACATTTTGTCGCGTCACTTTACACAATTTCCTAATGACCCCCTGCCATAAGACATATCCATGTCAACACGAGGAATAATTGACAAAAAGAAATATTTATAACTGTCTTTACGTGCCACTGTACGTACACATAGTCCCACATAGATTCACATAATGAACACTTTTTCTCAAAAAGATACAAAATAGAACAACCCTGAGAATTTATTATAGATTCACTGTCCTGTTATACTCATCCAGCACCGAAAAATTGAAAAAAACTATATTTTCTTACTTCATCCTACTTGGCCTTAGCAAGTGGTAATTGCAGACTTAGAAAATGCATTTTAAACACAATGAAGCACACAAACTATATTCAGAAAACTAAACAGATGACGGTAAGAGAAAATGACTCAGGGCACATAGTTCTTTTCAGAACTTCCAAACACATTGAAGATACCACCCACAAGTACCTCGGCTATCATGCACCCTACAAGGTGAGAAAGCGCATGGTATAGTAGAATAAGCAGTGTAGGTTTAGGATTACCTACCCAGACTTATTAAATGTGTTTTCTCTTCAATAATTTTCTTGTGCTTTAAATTCTGCTTCTCTAGCATTTTTCAAGTAAATATTCCTCTCGTTAATGACACTCACGTTCATAAAAAACAGAACACCTTGAAAGACTAGAGATGGGAATTTCATATTCACAGGACATGCTCATTAGTGTATTCTGCACAAACGATTAGCATTTCAGTCACCTAGGTTCAGCATGTGCCCTGTTGCCTTAAAGGAACTGGGTCTTCCATGGGAACTGATAACACGCACCAGCTGTGATTTGCGGTTGTACCCAATAGCGCCCCACACCATAAGGCCTTGAATTGGCACTGTATGTCTTGTACGAATGCAGTCAGTGCGATGCCTCTCCCCCTGTCTGCGGCGAACCAAAATGCGGCCATCATTTTCAAACAAACGGAACCTGCAATGGTGTATGGAACGACGTACGACGTACTAGGGCAGCAGATAAGGTGGTCTGAGTGGTGCGGCCAGACCCATCTCGTCGTGTTCTACGGCCTTCTGTGAACCATTCTGTACACATCCGTTGCACTGCCGACACACTTCGTCCCACACGAGCAGCAATTTCCCGGATGGATGCATCACGTTCTCTCGTGCCAATAATGCGACCTCTTTCAAACTCGTTCATTTGACGGTACGGTTCTCGCATACGTCTGCGAGGTATCCTGCACGTCTGCTCAAGTCATACTGATCCATTACCTATGGTTTATAGCCACAACGAGAGCTACAGGCACATTTTACCAGTCAGTGGTGGTGCGCCGAGATATCGATGTGGATATCTGAGAGCCGGCATGGTTCTTCAGAACATACTAATGCACATGTCCTGTGGATATGAACTTCCTACCTCTAGTCTATCAAGGTGTTCTGGTTTTTATGAACATGAGTGTATAACCCATGGTCTGAAAAAACATCCAGCCTGCTACAATTCTGAGAGTGGAGATATGTTCCGCGCCGGTGCTTCAAATCTTGAAGTGAAAGAGTTTCCTCCGTGCACAAGAATGGAAGTTGTGGTATTTATCTGCAATTAGTGATACAGATCTCGCAAGAAAGAAGAAATGACACTTAAATTATGTTTATTGAAGAAGGAAGTTATTTGCCTCGTAGCGTGAAAAATTAGAAAATGCATGTCATTCACTGACAAGATGAGGAACTGTAAATCCTATTGGCTTCGTAATATTCAATTTATTGCGCTAATGAAAGTTCGCTGGTGCATTGACGTTCACTAGCAGGTCGAATAAATCTGAATTAAATATTTCTGTATTTTTCTAAGCGTGAAAAATACGATGAAAAATGTCCGATTGTAGACCCTAAAGGATTCACGTTAGAAAATTTCGGTTGAGAATAAAAATAAACAGGTGATTTCTCGCTTCATTGGGATTTAATATTTACAAAGTACGTGTAGGTGTTTTCTGCACCGTTTTTCTACCAATGGGCCATCATCCGAACGTTAACATTCTCTCATGATTATCTTCTTCTATTGAGTGACAGAGTGCATGAAACATCGCATTATGTTGTAATTCAAGGGTACGGTCGATAAAATATTGAAAGTCCTTTGTAAAAATTAGTTACAGTGGATTTCGAATATTACGATAGTCACTTTTTGCACTGTGACAACAGTGGCAATCAAGATAAACGATTTACTAGGCATGGAGCTATACGTGGAGACACGGTAACGAATTCTATCGAGTGCAAAAAAAAAAAAAAAAAAAGTTTCGTGCCCGGATAGTTCGATGAATTACATCTCTGTATTCAAACACCGGTAATTGTCTCATTGCAAATTCGAAGCTGAAAGGTATCGAAAATATAACATGTTTTTTTCTCAATATATCGAAAGTCGAAATATAATATTAGAACACTGTAACTTTTGTTGTTCTAGAAGAACATCCTCAGATTCTGTCACACCACTTTTATCCATGTGTTTATTTTCTTCCGCCACGAACCTACTACGCTAGCGTAGCAGGTGTCGCGTCCCAGGTGGCGAATAGGTGGTGGTGGTGGTGGGGGGGGTCCTAAGCGGCTTGCCAGCGGATTTGAGCAAAATAAAATAGCTCTCCGCGGACCAAACACACATCACCCTGTGGATGGGGGGCACAGGCGAAGAATACACCCACGGTATCCCCTGCCTGTCGTAAGAGGCGACTAAAAAGGGAAACCAAAGGATGATCGAATTAGAACAATGGGACTACTTATAATTAGTACCACCACGTGGGGAGCACCATGGGTCGCCTTTGCTTGCGCCTAGTACCACTATGTTAGGTACACAATAGGTTTGTGATCAGTAAGGACAGTGTGTGAATCAGGGTGAGTTTTACAGTACCTGTGATTCGTACCACACTATGAGCGACATCATGGGTCCGCCTTGCCTATGATTAGTACCCACCACGGGATATTACGACTCCCTGTGATTAATACACCTATGTGAGGAACACCATAGGTTTGCGTTGCCTGTAAAGAGCGCCGCAATGTGAGAAACACCATAGGTGCGTATTACATTACCTGTGAGTAGTACAATAATGCGTGGAATACCTCGAGTCTACGCTAATTTCGATTAGTACCGCAACATGACAAATGCCATGTTTCAACTTTCCTAGCGATAAGTACCATTATGAGGGGCCGATGACCTGGATTTTTGACCTCTTTCGATTCAAGATTGTGCTTTAGAAGCAGTCCCTTGGTCAGTAATACTATTGTTTAACGCTAGTTTCTGCGAATGTGGGGCATTGCGGGTCGGATCCACTGATTGTTTTAAATTCATTCATTCTTCGTCATCACGTTTTGAATTCTGGTCAGTGGAGGATTTTGAACTTTTAAATTGTCATTACAATTCGTACCATTAGGGGGTGATGACCTAGATGTTGGGACCCTTCAAACGACAAGCATCATTATCGTTATCATCATCATCACATCTTCAGACTTGAAACCCTTATCAGGGGATAATTACAAATATATCTTGTTCTGAACTTCCAATGCTGCTGTTATGACCATTCATTCTCTCCAGTCATAGGCCATACTTATAATTCATCCATAAAAGTGTTCCCTAGATTTGTGCCATTTCTGGTCCTATTATATTAACTAACTAGTAATCATACTCAGAATTATGTTCACAGGTAGGAGAAAACACTTTATATTATTCACTCATAATTGAATTGGGCCAACTATTGACCACGTAAATAACTCTTCATGGTTTCAGTTTTTCTTCAGTCTCTTGCTTACAGCTTTCTTTTCAGCCGCCCAATGTTGTTTCTTCTTGTTGGTTCTTTCTGGTTCCAGGAATCCCTCAAATCTTGGTACTGAAAGTGATTCTGTTGTGGACGCCTTGATCCATGCTTTCCATTTATTGCAGATCCTTCTCGGTGTTAACATACCATTTGTCACAAGAGTTGCTTTGCCTATTGGGTTTCCTGGAAAAAATCTTAGTAAGTCTGTCGTCGGGCATTATTGAAATATGTCCAAAGCATTCAATTCTTTCTTTCTTTCCTGAACTGTTTACCCTCCAGATCGGTTTTTCCATCGGACTCAGCGAGGAATCGCACCTCTGCCGCCTCAAGAGCAGTGTCCTGCAGCGTGATACCTTGGGTCGGACGGATACAACTGGGAAGAAGGACCAAAAACTCGCCCAGGCGGTGTCACCTGCTATGCTGAACAGGGGCCTTATGAATGGATGGGACGATTGGAAGGGAGAGGCAAGGAAGAGGAAGGAAGCTGCCGTGGCCTTAAGCTTGGTACCATCCCGGTATTTGCCTGGAAGAGAAGTGGGATACCACGGAAGACAATTTCAAGGATGGATGAGGAGGGAATAGAACCTCTCCCTACTCATTAGACCTCCCGAGGCTGAGTGGACCCCATTCCAACCCTCGTACCACTTTTCAAATTTCATGGCTGAGCCGAGAATCGAACCGCGCCTTTGGGGGTTGCAGCGACTCACGCTAACCTCTACTTCACAGAGGCGGATTGTGAACCTTTGGTTCTTAATTTTTTAATTTGAACTACATTTTTTTATTCCAGTGACTATATTTGCTTTTATCTATATATATACAGCCAGTGACAAAGTTCGGTGAATGAAGTCAGAACGGTCGGTCCGGCGACACGCAACGCTGCACCTTCGTAGCAGCAGGTTTCGATCACCTGCTCCCAACGTTGTTCAGTTGCGAATCGTGTGTTTGCCATGTATAATCTGTTTGACACAGTGCGTGGTTATTGCGTTGGTTCTGAACTGCGAACAGGAACATGAACGACCAAAAGATCAATATACAGTTTTGTTTTAAACTTAACAAAACACCAAAAGAAACGCATGCGATGCTGGTACGTGTTTATGAAGATCAAGCACTGTCCTTGAAGTGTGCGTACGAGTGGTTCGCCCGTTTTAGAGGAGGCCGGAAAGCGTTTCTGACAACCCCCGTAGCGGAAGACCGGCGACCGCCGTCAGTGACGAATACATTGAGAATGTGAGGACATTAATCACGAACGATCGGCGATTAACTGTGCTCATGATAGCGGATGAACCGAAGATTAACCGTGAATCCGTGCGACAAATCGTTACCCAGAAGTTAGGGAAGAGGAAAACGTGTTCTCGTCTTGTGCCACATCACTTGACTGACGATCAGAAAAGGCATGTTTAGAGGCTTCACAGGATTTTGTCGAAACGGCGGATGCGACACCAAATTTCTTGAACTACATCGTCACTGAGGATGAAACCTGGTGTCTCAGGTACGACCCTGAAACGAAACGGCAAAGTATGGAATGGCGTTCTCCGGGATCCCCTCGTCGTAAAAGGGTCAGAGCCGAAAAGTCACGCATCAAAACGATTCTCATCACCTTTTTTGATAGTCGAGGCATTATCCACAAGGAATTTCTACCTGAGGGAAGGACGTTTTGAACACCATTCCAAAGAAAACCTTCTTGTAAAGTTTCCAGGACATGTATCGCCGATCTCAGCAGTGCATAGTTATGGGAGGGGACTATTTCCAAGGACAGTAAGGTCACTGTCGTGCATTCTTCATTATGTTGATAGTACAAGACTATTCACCGAACTTTTTCACAGGTTGTATATAAAATCCCTAATTCTGTCTGTCATTCACAGCGATACTGAGAAAACGGGACGGGTTCAACAGCTTGACATTAGTACCCAGTTAGAGATTATTCTGTCTTATTTACAAGAAAAATTCAATTAATCTCTCACGACCACGACTTATGTACATATTAAAAGAAAAATACGTTTCTGTCTGTGAAGTTGTTATCGCATATTCCACATTATGACGTGGGTACACGGCTATATCTATCGGCATTATTTTGAACTGCGTACATATTGGCGTCTTTTGCCTTCCACAGATATATTTGAGTCTTAAACAGGTATCAGCCAGTTATGGGTCACGAGAACAATGCAATGATGAGTTGAACTGTTAAGACTAGCACGCACCAAGCGACAAAGTTGCGGAACACGTGTATCGCGACAAGTTCCAGGAATATCCTGCGACATTTTTTCCGTGTTTGGGACTGTCGCGATACAAAAGTCTCCCATTCGAAATGGGATACATGATACATATGTTGCGCAACATGAAGTAGTCTGCACGTGTCGCGAGACAAAGTCCCGGGACACGCCGATGCCAGCGTGCAGATAGCCGCAACGTGTTGGTGTTGTGTTTCGTGTTCTGTTGTTTTGCGATGGAAACTACTCTAAAAATCATTGAGGATTTACACACCCTCCCTTGTCTTTGGGATTTTATGTCTACCGAGTATAAAAACAGAGACAAAAGGAGGGAAACAAGCGAGTCTCTGGCTAAAAAGTTCGCTATATCCATTCACGAGATGGAGAAAAAAATTCACAACATTAAAAGCACATAAAAGTTTCTTGCGCCGTTTTCTATGGTGCAACTGGCTCTATAGATATGGACGCGGGACATTGTCTCGCAACTGTCCCCATACAATGTCCCGCTACTTTGTCGCTAGGTGTGTACTAGCCTTTAGTGAAAAATACTATCTTTCAGTAAAGTGAATGACTTTTTTTTTTCAATTATAGGCTTTATCTCAATCGAAAACAATGGAAACAGAAATGCCGTAGTCTGACACCGTAGTTAGGCGGTTTTACCATCAGAATGTTGATCGGCAGGGAAGAGGAAGTGGTGTAATGGAAATTTTGACCTATAGAATGCGTGCCAAGCGCCTGACTTAATTTCGAAAGCTCTTCACAGTACTCATGAGGGCCTATGACGCTGTTGATTGTGATTCGTTTCGGACCGTTGTGTGCAGCTTACTCAAGAGCCTCTGTGGTGTAGTGGTTAGTGTGATTAGCTGCCACCCCCGAATGTCCGGGTTCGATTCCCGGCTCTACTACGAAATTTGAAAAGTGGTACGAGGGCTGGAACGGGGTCAACTCAGCCTCGGGAAGGTCAACTGAGTAGAGGGGTGTTCGATTCCCTCCTCGGTCATCCTCGAAGTGGTTTTCCGTGGTGTCCCACTTCCCCTCCAGGCAAATGCCGGGATGGTACCTAACTTAAGGCCACGGCCGCTTCCTTCCTTCTTCCTTGTCTATCGCTTCCAATCTTCCCATTCCCCCGCAAGGCCCCTGTTCAGCATAGCGAGGTCCTCATGCCCAGTTGCCAGTTGTACCCTCCGACCCAAAGCCTCACGCTCTAGGACACTGCCCTTGAGGCGGTAGAGGTGGGATCCCTCGCTGAATCCGGGAGAAAAACCAACCCTGGAGAGTAAACAGATGAAGAAGAAGAAGGAGGAGGAGGAAATACTACAATACCTGTTTTGATTCCATTCGAATGCCGTACAAAACCTTGAAGGTGTACCTCTTCTTCACTTTCTTTCTTTCTTTCTTTCTTTCTTTCTTTCTTTCTTTCTTTCTTTCTTTCTTTATTAATCTGTTTACCCTCCAGGATTGGTTTTTCCCTCGAACCCAGCGAGGGATCCCACCTTTACCGAATCAAGGCCAGTGTCCTGGAGCGTGAGACATTGTGTCGGGGACCAGTACCTCGCCCGGGCGGTCTCACCTGCTATGCTGAACAGAGGCCTTTTGGAGGGTTGAGGAGATTGGAAGGGATAGGCAAGGAAGCGACCGTGGCTTTAAGTTAGGTACCATACCGGCATTTGCCTGGAGAATTGAGAAACCACGGAAGACCACTTTCAGAATGGCTGAGGTGGGGGTCGAACCCACCTCTACTTAGTTCACCTCCCGAACCCTCGTACCACTTTTCGGATTTCGTGGCAGAGCCGGGAATCGCGCTCGGGCCTCCGGGGGTGGCAACTAATCACGGTAAGCACGACACCACAGAGGCGGAATATCATTTCCAAGTACTTTATCTACAGCAATTTTGACTGACGAAGACAGGCTTATGTACTAGTAGTTTCTTTAGCTTTCAAATTAAATAATATACATGATTTTACTTTTAAGGCAGTGCCTTGACTAATTTCTCAGCCGCCGGGCTGAGTAGCTCAGACGGTTGAGGCGTTGGCCTTCTGACCCCAACTTGGCAGGTTCGATCCTAGCTCAGTTCGGTGGTATTTGAACGTGCTGAAATACGTCAGCCTCGTGTCATTATATTTACTGTCATGTAAAAAAGTCCTGTGGGACAAAATTGCGGTATCTTGGCGTCTGCGAAATCCTTCAAAAATTAGTTTGTGGGACGTAAATAAATATTATTTTAGGTTAATACCTTATTTTACTACATTTTAATTTATGTTCAGTTTATAGAAAATACGGCATCGTGAAGTAGATCCACTAACTATTTTAAATTCACCAATTTTTTGTCAAGATTATCATTTTTAAATTCTTAGTCAGTCGGTAAATGTCAAAATTTTGCCCATCATTTCATTTCGTAACATATTTTACCATTAGCGCCTGATGACCTACATTTTAGGCTCCTTCAAACAACAATTATCGTCATTATTTGATAACACCTGTAGCCTTGTAAAATGCACGGTTAGTCGTAAACCGGATGGGGGTGATGGAAACGGGTGGAGGAAGAGCTACCACTGCATTCATAAGAAGAGATTCTTCCGGTGTAGTTTGTAGCCCAATTTAAATGCCATTATATAGTACGCTGGGTACACATGTCCAATAGATTTGTAACAAGAAACACTCATGCATGCCACACATTCACGCGCGCCGCGTAGAGGGGCACTGGAGTGGAACTAAACTTGTTGGCCACTTGCAACTCAGGTAACTCCCAGTTAAACTACTACCGGGAAGATCTGGTCCTCATAAAACTCTCTACACGCGGTCATTATGTATAGCTGACAATATTGGCAACTTTAAGATAAAATATAATGTCCCATCTAATTTATCTCATTCTCCCCTTATTATGTCGGCCAGTAAATGACGATACCGGTCTACCTAAACTGGTTTATTTACATAATTACTACAAAATAAGAAGTGTCACTCTTCTCTTAAGAATTCTATTTCTAATAATTTCCAGCCAAATTAACTAAATTCGCTGAGATGAAGAAAGATAGGATGAGGAACTGATGTGTATTAGTAGGAGGAAGAGATTGTGACGGAAAAGGACAGTTCTGGAGGGAATGTAAGGACGCAAAATAAGTTAGAAAGAAGAAGAGGGAATTAAGACAGAGCTAGGGAAAAAATAGAGCAAGAACTAGATGGAGTCGGTGAGGAAGAGGATGATGAATAGTTTTAGAGAAAATAAATATGTAGGGAAGTATGTAATAAAATTGGATGATTCTGAAGGAACAGAAAATAGTGTGTGAGAATAATATGATCAGCACAGTGATTAGATAGTTGTTTGCCTTCTCAGGTCATCTCTGCAGCTTTCACGTCCTTCCAAGAAGTATCCGCCATTACCCTACGTATAATGAATTGCTATGCTACCCCCACCCCATAAATTGCAGTATGCAATTATGATAAAATGTTAGTGACACGGTGTTGTCGCATTGAAACATCCTAGAATGCCATCGAACATAGCCAGATTGTAACCCATTAGTTTGAGAACGGAAGAAGAACGTCTTCTTGACACCATTGAAGTCCACGGAAGATCTCAAGATTTCCACTGTTGAGTATACTCATTGTCAGTACATACCCGCAGGCAAATACAAATTACTGAAAATGCGCTTATAACATTCCTGTAAAATACGCACTTTTTCCGTCCCTGGACATGGATGACTATATTCGGTCTTCATTAGTTTTCTAAGTTGGATGTCTGGAAAATATTATGGTTTTTTTTCCTTATTTCTAGATTGGCTTTAATAAAACAAGCGTTGTGTCTAATGATGCAGAATCTCCGACAACGTTGGGCGTATATAAGGCGCTGCGCGTTGAGGGTAGTGTTGTGCGGGTTATAGGAATATTGGGGACAGCTGAAACACCCGGCGTCCGAGCCAAGGGAATTAACCATTGAAATCCTATAACCCTACCGGATTTCAAACCCGAGTTCTGCAAACCAAGATACTGACCAGACAGCCATAAAGCTGGACAAACATGCATTTACTTATCTATTTGACTTTCTTTCCAGGCGAAGTTTTACCGTACGCTCGCCCATACCTGCTGTACGAAGTAACCAAATTATAGGGACATAGGTGGGTGACCATGGTTTCCCTTGCTGACAATGGACACTGATGAACTTAGTGTCACTGAAAATACCTTCAACGTTATGAACAAGAGAGTCCAGTTTGTCGCCAACCATCAACGCTCAATAGCGAAAATGTGGAACTTATATTGTAAACTAGTTAATAGCAAGGGATGTGAGAAAATGTCTTCATTGACTGATGAAGCTACATAATGTTGGCAATAGTAAAAATTAGAGCCCGGCTTTTTATGCAACAACAGGTTAGAATTCAAATTCACTGAAGCGAGTAACAAGTATAGTCTATCCTGCACAACGGTTATGCTGTGAGTTTTGCATAACCAGTAGGGGTTCGACCCATTAGAGCCCTTAGAATCTATGTTACTCTCACTACATTTCGGTAGAACGAGCAAAAATCCCCCTCCTAATATCCAAATTATTCTGTATTCTAACCTATTATTGCATAAAACCTGGCATCTAGTGATAATTAATATACAAGTCAGAGAAACAGAAATTATTTAGGCACAAACCAGAGATTAAAACGTGAAAATCTTCATACGGATGACATTTAGTTTCTTTACTAGAGAAACAGAACTGAACTGTATTTTCGAATCTTGGAGGCCTTTCTTTGAAGCCACATGTTTCATCAGAGGATATTTGTCCAGTTGTCCATCACCTTAAAATGATATCAACATCGATACAACCTATCACAGATAGACTAGATTGGTTCAAGATCTATGTGCTCCTAAAAGGCTGCAACGACAATAACATGCACGTAGTGCCAGACGGATGTCGAAAAAGGGGTTTCTAAGACACATAATCTCCATCACAGAAGAAAATAATGCGCTTCTAAAATTTTGCCGACATATTATCCCGTTCGCTCCCGCTGCTGTTTCCGGAAGTGTGCCAGGCGGCAGCAATTACAGGCGAATGAGATGGCGATAGGGGTGAGTGAGGAAAGGAGAGGGAGGGTGGAAAGAGAGAATGGTGATTTATAGGCTCCGTTATGAGAACTCATAAACACTAAACAGGCGGCGGACGGTCGTCGCGTGCAATTGGAATTTCGCTACCGGACATTTATATGAAGCTTTCCATCATCTCTCAAATATCAACGAAATTCCAGCCATTATTATTATTATTATTATTATTATTATTATTATTATTATTATTATTATTATTATTATTATTATTTCAACGTGTTATTTTAATTACTTCGTATTCTAAATAGATACAGCCATTCCTGTCAACTTTTCGCATGCTAACCTTTTCATTTCTATGTAGTTAACACGCCGCACTTCTGCACTAATTCGTTTGCAGAGTTGGGTGTTAATTGCATAAAAGTAATCGGATTACTTACAGTGATTTTACTTGTAATTTAAGAGGAGACTCCACCCTAAACCTTCAATGTTTTCAAACAAATATAAATGGCTAATTTAGACCTTTCTAGTGCGTACTCTTAGTTAATAAATTGATATGGCTGGATTCGAATTATAAATGTGTCTATAAATATGGTCTGCATTAGGTGGCGTTGCTCATTGACAACTGCCAAAGATAGTTTTTGATTTTTATCTCCATCAGACAACCATCTTCACACTCTTAAATTAATTCTGTTAGTGTAAATTGTGCAGAGCTGTGGCTGCCGTGGTCTAAAATTACCGGAAAGGAATCCCTACATGAATAGGAAGGAAAAACATATGGTGCTGGAAAATTTTAGTGGGTATGCGTTTTGCACTAGCTTTAATTTTACTAAAATCCCCTTTCCCGTAATTTTATTTTTCTAAATTTAGTGCCACCTTTTAAATCCTAAATATTAGCCAATCTTAGTGGAATTTTTACAAGGAGTAGTTATAAGGTGCCTTCATTTTTCTATGCATTAATATTGTGGGAAATGCAGTATCTTTATATTATTATGGCATTTAAATGAAGGAAATTAAAGAAGATTTAAGTTTGAAATTAAAAAACTGAAAGCAAATTAATAAGATTTCTCATAAAATGAATGCATAGAACTATTGCAGTACGTCTTGTTCATGTATTTGAAATATCGGTGATGTAAAAATTGAGATCTGAGTACCAAAAACTGTTTTTTTAAATACCATGAAAATCATTTTAAGAATTGAAAATTCAGGAAGTTCAAAATTTTGACATTGCTACATTTTTATATGATAAAAGTTATTTCGAAATTTGGTTGAAAACGGCCCTGTAGAAGAAAAGTTAAATGTTTGGATGGATTGTGCCCTTATGTGTGTTCCGATCATTGTCCCTTCTTTTCTCTACGGGATCGGGTATAAAGTAGCGAGTTTTGACGACCGGATACCCTTCCTGGCGTCAACCTTATCAGGGAAGTTAATGGGATGTAATGAATGACATGGTATATGATAGTAGGAAGAAAGGGGTCGGAACCCGGTGCTGGCACTATGAACCTTGCTTGTTGTTTAACGGGGCCTTATATCTAGGTCATCGGCCCACACTATGAATCGAACCAAGATCATTAAATTTAAGGTTATTTACTAGGCCTAACTGTTAAACCAAATAATCGTGAACCAAATTTAAGATTCTTAGATTGATTATTACTGACATGAAATACACACCGAAAAATTCAATATTCGGTTAGACATTTGAACCCGGGACTTGGAGCTAAATGGTTACTATTAAATTGTGCAACCCACGGAAATAAGGCCACTATCCCTCATAAAACAGGTGACAAGTCTACAGACTGCTCGTCATTTCGTAGAGTGAGGTATTCGGAAGTTTTAGACTACGTCACAGATCGGCCAGGTCCAGGCACTCGGTAAGGGAGTGTACTAAGGTCAGTCTAACCTGACTTAACATGACCCAAGGTGAGCTACCCTAACCTAATAAAACCTAACCTGACATAATGTAACCTATCCTAACTTAATATAACCTAATCTAATGTAATCTGTCCTAACTTAATATAACCTAATCTGACCTAATGTAAGTTATTCTAACCTACAAAACCTAACCTGACCTAATATAATCTATCCTAACTTAATACAACCTAACCTGACCTAATGTAATCTGTCCTAATTTCATATAACCTAACTTGACCTAATGTAATCTATCCTAACTTAATATAACCTACCCTGACCTAATGTAATCTATCCTAACTTAATATAACCTAACCTGACCTAATGTAATCTATCCTAACTTAATATAACCTAACCTGACCTAATGTAATCTGCCCTAACTTAATATAACCTATCCTGACCTAATGTAATCTATCCTAACTTAATATAACCTAACCTGACCTAATGTAATCTGCCCTAACTTAATATAACCTATCCTGACCTAATGTAATCTATCCTAACTTAATATAACCTAACCTGACCTAATGTAAGTTATCCTAACTTAATATAACCTAATCTGACCTAATGTAATCCATCCTAACCTACAAAACCTAACGTGACCTAATGTAATCCATCCTAACTTAATATAACCTAATGCAATACCTAATGTAAGCTATCCTAAACTAATACAACCTAAACTGACCTAATGTAAGCCATCTTAACTTAATATAACCTAACCTGATCTAACATGATCCAATGTAAGTTAACCTAATATAACCTAACTTGACCTAATGTAAGCTATTCTAAGTTAATGTAGACTAACCTGAAGTAATATTACATCATTTAACCAGGCCTAACGTAAGCTAACCTGAATTAATATAACCTAACCTGACCTAACTTAATATGACCTCATCTGGCATAACGTAAGCTATCCTAACTCAATAAAACCTAACCTGGCGTAATATAAGCTATCCTAATGTAGTATATCCTTACTGGACGTGACCTTTTATGTCCTAACCTGATTTAATGTAGGATAACCTAACTTAATCTAACCGTACCCTATGTAATTTAAAGTATGTAAATTAAATCCACCTAGAGAGTTGCACCACTGCACTGCACTGTCAAAAAACAAACAGCCGATGTGCTTTTAACGTTCGTTTATTTTTTCAGCATTTAAAATTCTTCCAGGTGATACTGTTGTATATAAAAGGAAAATCCGACGAATTATATCAATGCAGTTTTAAATTTAAGAAGGAAAGGAACTTGACATTGTCCTGTCTCAATGTTTTTATGTTATCTATGTATAAAACAATATCTTATAAAAGAGGATATTGTTTCAGTGTGTGTGTGTGTGTGTGTGTGTGTGTGTGTGTGTGTGTGTGTGTGTGTGTGTGTGTGTGTGTGTGTGTTTTAAAGTAAGGTATAAGAAAAATAATAAAGTGAAATAAGTTAAGAAATGGCCTTAAAATCCAATGTCGCTGTTCTTTAACAACGCAAGCCAACATGAACATTGTTCTCGGTTTGGTAAGACAAGACGTAATAGGATCATTTAGAATTCCAAGACGAACGAAACGAGGACTCTTGATGGAAGGTGGATGTCCAATACCGACCTTGTTTCTTGTCATGTCAAACTCCAGCTCGCTCGCTCAAGCCTCCTTTTGTTTTCTAGTTATTATTTTGCCGTTGTGCAAAGACTTGCAGCGGGAACATTCCTCCTTCTAGATACTGCTGTTGTTAATGTTGTTAATGCGATCAGACGTATTATGTTTGTTGTTTACCTTTAGGGTCCCGGTTCGTGTCTTGACAATAGCTGATCACAGGTGGTGGTTCTTCAGATGGCCTCTTCTTTCAGACATTCTTTCATGGGTGGGAATTCTTTCTCTCGATACGAAACTTTAAAGAAAGACACGAGGTTTCATAGTGTTTATTGACGCGCATTGTATGTTCTGGTACAAGATATTTTTATTTTGTAATGTAGTATTTAATCGTTCAGCATAAGTACATGCTATATCAGATTAATGTTGACAAAAGATAAAAAAAACAACCAAACAAACAAAAATCTTAGTACATAATAATACAAGGCAAAAATAATCACTTACTAAGGACGTGATTTGAAGTCGACTTCCAGTAGGCCCTTCTGTAACTCTAATAAGTGAGGAAAGTTTTGCAATTAAAAAGTGCTGGAAAAGATACACACACACACACACACACACACACACACACACACACACACACACACACACACACACACACACACACACACACACACACACACACACACACACACACACACACACACACACACACATTAAAAATATAAAAAATAGCTCAAAAACACAAAGTGATTTTCCAGTTTTTCATTTCAAGTTAACTTTTTCTGTAATACATTTTTACTAAATATTCCATTGAGAAGTAAATTAGCAGTTGATTAAAAGAATACCTTGTTCTAACTCTACCGTTCTTACCGCCTACACTTCTCTCAAAGACCAACTGAACAAGTCCTGGGTGTCTTAGGATGTGTCATATCATTCTGTCTTCTCTTCCCGTCAAATTTATCCAAATCGATCTCCTCTCACCAATTCGATTCAGAACATCTTCATTCGTGATTCGATTTACCCATCTCATCTTCAGCATTCTTCAGTAACACCAGATTTCAAAATCTTCTATTCTCTTTCTTTTTGCGCTATTTATCGTCCGTGCTTCATATCCGAACTATACCACACTCCAGATGAAAGTCTTCAAACGAATATCATTTCCTTATCCATCTTTTATGTACCGGTAATCGAATAAAGCTTGCAGCACTTTTAGCGGTAATAACTGAGTCATCTTCCTTTTCTTATAATTTTCCTTCTTCGTCTTCCTCTTTTTTTATATTGCGAAATTCCGTCTTTTTGATTCGCGGTTTGTGGTTCTGATACTGACTCGTTCTGATGCTTAAATCCTCTAGGAGAACAGGAAAGGTTATCAGAGGGATGTAAAATTAGAAACATCACATTTTATTTATTTATTTATTTATTTATTTAAGAAGCCTCCGTAACTCAGGTGGCAGCGCGTCGGCTTCTCACCGCTGGATACCGTGGTTCAAATCCCGGTCAGTCCATGTGAGATTTGTGCTGGACAAAGCGGAGGCGGGACAGGTACTCCGGTTTTCCCTGTCATCTTTCATTCCGGCAACACTCTCCATTAACATTTCATTTCATCTCTGTCATTTATCATTGCCCCAGAGGAGTGCGACAGGCTTCGGCAGCCGGCACATTTCCTATCCTCGCCGCTAGATGGGAGCATCATTCATTCTATTCCTGACCCGGTCGAATGACTGGAAACAGGCTGTGGATTTTCTTCAGTCGGGTACTTTATGAACGTTCCTTATAAAGACAGTTTTCTCATTTTGCAGCCCCTTTCGGGCGTCTCCCTTAGTGTTAAAGTGAAAGGCAAACTACTCTCTAAGGTTAATAAGGTTAAAGAAGAATTCTCGTTAAGATTTATACAATTATGTGTCATATTCTCGGGAATGGAATCTTATTGAGCCAGACAATAGTTGTCGCGTGTAATACGAGTGTATTCTGTTCCCATCAGCACTCACTCTTTGCGCTTAGTAAATCAATCCGTGTAGGCATTTCTCTCTTGAAGATGCCTGTGTGTGTGTGTACGATATATTTCAATTCAAACTTCTAAGTATTCTGAATAGCGCCGTATCCGGTTTCTGAACGCATTTAGTCTTAAATATTTTATGATTTCGAGATCGAGTCCAGAGTGGTTCTCTGCGGCATTTGAATTTCTCTCTAGGTAGATTTAAAACAACAATAAGATTGATTGATTGATTGATTGATTGATTGATTGATTGATTGATTGATTGATTGATTGATTGATTGATTGATTCATACTGTACCTATTTCAATTACTTTTGTTTAGGTTTTAACTTTATTCTGTTATATAAACATGTACATGTGCAGACTAAACTATACAGAAATGATATTTTCAGCAACAAAGAAAAAGGTTTGTGAGACTATCGCCTACAGTGATCATTAATTGGCAGTCCCTTTGTAGTCGTTATAATCGGTTCCGACTGTATTTTATTGCTTGAAATTCTTAGTCGCAGCGACAGGAAATCTCTTGCCCTGCATCATAACGATACGGAAGAAGAAAAGACTCAAATTTTGGCAGCGAAGAGGATTATTTATATACAGGGTTATTCACCTAACATGTTACACGCAAATAACTTCTAAATCATTAAAGATACAAGCATTCTCTTTTCATATTCGTAAATGGTACGCAGGGTCTTGTAAAATAACGTGCTACTTAGTCTCATGGGGTGATTAACAACCGAGATATTGATACTAACTCCATATTTTTAAATGGAACGGCACAAATTTATACAGCTGATTTAAAAGTTCATCTGCGTACAAGTTCAAATATGTAAGTATTTTCAAAATTGGACAATTACTTTTTGAGATACAAGTAAGAACAGCATGCGCTGTTTTGCATGCCGCATCAGACGGCGTGAAGTCGGGCAAGGACATATTGAGGCGCAAGCAGTTTCCTGGGAGTGAGTTCAGCCACAGAATGGATACCAGGCATGTAAGCACCTCATACACATGTGATGGTTTTGCAAAGTGTGTATGACAGGCGAACACATGACAGGACAGAAAGGGTTGATGTGTTTAAAACGAATAAAATAAGTACTTTGCCTTGAAAGGGACATAACGAATGCTATAATTGTCACTGGTTTTAGTGTACAGTTCATACTACTCTATGAGTTGAGAAATAAACATAACACAAAACACCGGACTCCTTCCAGAAAAGCAAATGTTCAGAGCTGATCGTAGTGAGATGGCAGCAACACTATTATTTATGTTTTGTTTTACACCCATTAATCTACACAGAGCTCCAGCGCGACTGTCGTAGCGTGCATTCGGGAGAGCGTAGGTTAGAGTCCTGCCTTGCCCAACCTGACATTGATTTTCATGGTGTCCCATGTCCAACACCAGGCATATACCGGATAGGTACCTTTTTGATAGGCCACGGCCGACGTCCTTTCCAAATCGTTCCCATTCCCATCCGTCAGAAAAAACACTAAACTGAGCGCAGCCTAAAAACTAAACAATACAACTTTAATCTCCCTTCCCCGTTGTGTGTTCGCCAGTCATACAATAACGTTGCACACCCAGGGTATGTTACGGTACACCACATTATGTTTACAGCATATGCCTGGTATCCGTTCTGTGGCTGGAATCAAGGTCAGGAAGCAGCTTGCGCCTCAATATGTCCTTGCCCGACTTCACGCCGTCTGATGCGGCATGCAAAACCGCGCATGCTGTTCTTACTTATATCTCAAAAAGTAATTGTCCAATTTTGAAAATACTTACATATTTGAACTTGTACGCAGATGAACTTTTAAATCAGCTATATAAATTTGTGCCGTTCCATTTAAAAATATGGAGTCGGTATCAATATCTCGATTGTTAATCACCCCATAAGACTAAGTAGCACGTTATTTTACAAGGCCCTGCGTGCCATTTACGAATATGAAAACAGAACGCTGATATCTGTAATGGTTTAGAAGGTATTTGCGTGTAACATGTTAGGTGAATAACCCTGTATATAATTAGAACGTTTAACGCAATATTTTGTGAAAACTGCAATACTAACACCTCTGTGTTATACATCAAAAGAAAGGTCTACATCTCAGGATTATTAGAAGAATATTATTTATTTCACTAAGTCCTTTATTTGAGTGAAATAGTCATTTATCCCCGTAATACGGTGCTTAGGTTGTTGCAGTTAACTATATTCGCCGGTAGATGGCTCTATGAAAGTTGTCTCGGCTGATCTTTCTATTCCAGCCCGCGGGGTTCCGTGGTACAAATCTCGGTCACTCCATGTGATATTTGTGCTGGACAAACCGAAGGCGGGACAGGTTTTTCTCCGGGTACTCCGGTTTTCCCTGTCATCTTCAATTCCAGAAATACTCTCCAATTCATTTCATCTGTCAGTCATTATTCATTGCCCCAGATGAGTGCGACAGGCTTCGGCAGCTGGCACAATTCCTATCCTCGCAGCAAGATGGGTGCACCATTCATTCAATCCCTGACCCCGTCACTGACTGGAAAACAGGTTGTAGGTTTTCTTTATCAGTCATTTATTCGCAAAATACGATGCTGTGGTTGTTTCATTTAACTTGCATTAAAAAAAATTAAGTTTGGCTTTCGGTCGTAACGATCATTCAGCCGGCTACAATTTTGTATGTTTCTGATTATTAAGTGTTAATTATTAACTGACTTGATGAAGTGAACTTATACATTTAAGGCGAAAACCAACACCCAGTCCCAAGCCGGAGAAATTAACCAAACGAAGTTAAAATCCCCGACCCGGCCAGGAATCGAACCCAAGACCCCAGTGAGCAAAGGCCAGCACGCTAACAAATGAACCACGGAGCCGGACTTAACTTGCATTTGCCGGTAGATGGCTGTGTGAGTCTGTGAATTTGTGTCCGTGTGATCCTGTGATCCATCGATGCCATATTTCATCGACTGTCACTGGAGTGTTTTGTCTGTGCACAATGTTGACCATTTCATTACACGGACACACAGACGGTGGTTTTGTTTGTGGTTCCTTCAGCGTAGGAATAGAATAATAATTGGCTTTCCTTATAGTTCGCACCTAACAGAAACATAATTATTGAATATGTTCGTCTTTTTTAGTGGTCAGGAGCACACTTACAGTACATGGTGCATATTTTCTTCTGGAAACCAAATGAACTGCCGTTATTGGGTAAACGAGAGTGCAGAACACATGTCGAGTGTTAGGTGTTTTATTCCACAGTGCCATCGTATTACATTTGGAGTGCAGTGACGGAAGGACACATTATCCATAACTCGATATTCTGTGTTTCTGCCCTATGTAATCTCAGTTTTCTTTTCATGACTACTTATTACTTGACTGAATATCCTGCTACCTAGCAGAAAGCCAATTATTATTCTATTCCTACGCTGAAGAGCGCACACACACACACACACACACACACACACACACACACACACACACACATAGAGTTTTCACTTTTCTTTTGTGAAATGTAAAATGCGTTATGTTTCTAGCATAGGATGCCCAAGGAGATGTGCTGCTTTACGAAGCACTGCAGGTGCCAGAGCTCGAACTAAGGATCAAGCTAATAATTTCCGAAATAGGAAAAGTAGTCCGTTGGCTCGGAACACTATTCGCGGTGAAACCTATGATTTATGCAGCGAAATTAAATTATAATTTTCATTTAAATAGTTTTGTTCATTACAGTATTTCCATATTTTCATAAAGTTATCATACGTAGCAATGATTTCTCAGTAATGAAATGGAATCTCGTAAAGCTAACAAAGACATAGTTTGTAGTTCCGGAATCTCTAAATTAAACTGTATCCAAAAATTCGCAATGAATCGAGGAATAGTCCCTCCAGCTCCTGTCATTAACCCATCACCTTAATTTATCTTTATAACAAATTAGGGTCGGTTCATAGATAAACTTCTTTCCCTACCAACGTCTACTGGCTGCTCTTTGGAGATTTCAAAACGAACTGTGGGGTCTATTATACACCCCACACCCTCTAATTGATTCCTTGTAGGCTATGATGTCTATTCTCCTACTGCTACCGTTATCGGAAAGTCCGGATACTTCTTCGGCGACCCTGTAATTTTTCTTTCTGAGGGTATTCGATATAAAGGACCAAATCTTGTTATGCCTGACGTTCCCAAAACACGAGGAAGTATTTCTATCATCTTCGGCAATGCCGACAGAGGTTTCCGTTCTGGGAACAGCCAGGAAGACATTGAACAGAGCACACATTAGCCGTTCACGCCATTCACTGACTGATAAACTAGTATGATTTCTAACCCATTTTTGGCGGGTTTGTATTGTTCAAATAGCACCACACCTTTTCCTTTGTGAGGTAATTTTCACGCCAAGTACGACATTTTGCTGCGAAAATAGTAAATGGACATTTTTGTGCCGGGGTTACCCGTGGAGCAGAAAGAGGTTAAAGAAGGTGCCGAAGGGAATGGGTCTATCTACAATACCAAAATTAATTTAAAACTTGACCTGAAGGTTATATTTCTTCAAAAAACAACTCAACAAATTTTCACATAACAACGTGACAGGTACAAAAGCAATCTTGAAACAAGACCTGCCGGGCTGAGTGGCTCAGACGGTTAAGGCGCTGGCCTTCTAATCCCAACTTGGCAGGTTCGATCCTGGCTCAGTCCGGTGGTATTTGAAGGTGCTCAAATACGACAGCTTCGTGTCGGTAGATTTACTGGCACGTAAAAGATCTCCTGCGGGACTAAATTCCGGCACCTCGGCGTCTCCGAAGACCGTAAAAGTAGTTAGTGGGACGTAAAGCAAATAACATTAATTAATTATTGAAACAAGACTAGGAAGATCCAAGATAGTGAATTTTACAGATTATGGGCTTCAAGCCCCTAGTTTTACAATTCCCGAGATACCAGATCCAATTGACAAAACTTAAATTCAAACAAAGGAACCATTTATTCAAGGGCAGAAATCCCCTAATTCAAGAGCACTTGTTCCCTAAATACAAAATCAAGCCTCGCAGAGGCACTCTTTACTATTCCAAAAACCTTGAAAAGAGCTAACAGGCTCTCAGTTTTTTACAGCCCGCTCAAGGCAATATTCCCTCAAAACGTTACACTCTCTGAATTACAAATAACAATAGTTTAATACAGAGGTATCTAGTACCCAACCTACAGGGCCTTTGCGAAAAAGAACAGGTTCAATAAACGGCCCGTACACAAACTGAATGGAGGCGAAACTGCGCTCCAGATAATGAAATATAAAATCCTACAGGGCTCTCGGCCGATGAAACAGGGGCTATTCCCAAACTACTGAGGTGGCTCGCATGGAGATCACTTCAACACATTACAGAAACAAAAGGTTGTGAAAACGTAGCCACCTCAAACCAAGATGAAGGGGAGCTCGAGAGGGTAACTCACTCTCTATCTCCGATTTACAATTAAAGATTTTATGAAGTTTTTACATTAGCCAAAAGAAAAGTTACATTTTAGAAAAGTACTGTTACATAATTAAAGATTCGGACCTTCCCCTCGAATAAAGCTGCGGAGGTAGCAAGAAAGAATGAAGTTAGGTGGCCATTACCTTATAGATGTTCTGCTGACCGAAGAAAGAGGTAGCCCCGCCTCCTGTCTTAAAACACACACACAGAGATGATGATCAATTGACAAGGAAACATGAAAAGCCGCAGTTTATATACCCTCAGGGAAGGTTCGAGGTCATTCAAGACTAATCAGGACACACCCTCTTAAATTTTATTGGCAGATTCAAAGTGAACAAGAAATGTGGGATTGGATGAAAATTAATTACGAAAATTCGTGATTGGCTAGATCCAAAACAGGCGGAAAGAAAAGGAAGTATTGCCAACCCAAAAATAAATGAACATAGATCAGTTATGGAAACCCTAGGAATATGAAACTTCTTCAAGTTATAAGTTCTTTCACCTTGCACCAGGGTGCATGATGATAGTTTTTGGGTAGTGTCATCTGTGGAAAAATGTCCAAACTTCTTGAAGTATAGCAAAACAAAACAAGGAGAAATTCAGTCAGTTGAGGAAACTTCACAACAAAACAGTTACTTAATATTTCAGTGGTGACATCTTCTGATTAAAGTTCCAAGTTCGTTTAGAATCAGTTTCACCTACTGATCAATAGAGGATATTGTTAAGGCGCTGATTTTGAATGCGCGGAGTAGAGGTGTACCTCCCGGTACAATTTTAATTCGTGTTGCCACAATGGTTTGGTTTATTTTCCACAACCTCAAGTAAACGACAAACTGAAAGGTATGATGGTACATGATAATGATTCCATGAACCATGTAAGGCAGTATATTAGTACAATGTCCTTTGCATCCTTCTCTGCTAACCGTAGCCACATTCCAGGATTAGGTCCTTACTGTTTTGAGATTCAGGGGATGATTCATGGGTACCTTCCAGATTTGCTGTCAACTGAAAATTGCCGAACATTATATGGCCAGATTTATGTGATGGATTCAAGTCTTTCCAATAGAATTCGTTGTGAAAATTCTATAAATTGCAAAGGTTCAAAATTTTCATATCTATAATTACAACGGAAGTGTAAGTTTAACGGCAAATAAATGGTCTTCCAATATTTTCAGTTACTTTTCCCACGCTTCCCGTATTATCAGTTTAAATTTTTAGTCTTCGTTCGCAGCTATTGCTACGACAGGTCACTAGTAATATTTAAGGGGAGACTGTAAGCTATACTTTGATAGCTGGAAGTCCAGTTTATAATGTGCATTTCTTTTACTCAAAAGCTATCCCAAACGCCATTTGACGTTCATTTAAAGGCCACGTGACAGAAGAGAGCTACGCCTGATTTCTAGATGTATTCTATTGTCCGTTTGGCGGTAACATGTACCACATTATCATGTCCAGATTAACTAGAATATTCAAGAAAAGGAAAGAAAATTTCCAAAAGTGGCACCTGTGGGATATTAAATATTGATTTTAGGTGTTAAGGAAGAGGTATTGGCATTCAATAAGGGAAATATGTCGTGTTCAAGTGTTACAGCAGCTAGGTATTCAAGCAGTAAGGAATGCACTAAAGATTTTCCGAGATCCCGACAGGATGTGTGTGGCTAAAGACGATTTAAGTGGAGGAAAGGTGGCGAAGAGGACGAGAAAGCTTCCGAGGTTTAGGAAGAGACCCAAAGGTGACGAGGATATCAGTGAAAACCCAGAACATGGAAGCAGAATGCATTAAGAGTAAAATCAATGTTCTCAAGATGTCATAGTATCATATTCTTGCATATTTTCAGGAAGGTCTTCACCTAGATGAGTGATTTCTTTTTTACAGTTTTTCCATATTAGCTACTGAATTTTTGTTTTTTGTTTCTAATTTAATCATAGAAGTTGCCAAACATTTTTGTGGGAAAATATGGGTAAAATTTGATGTAAGCCTCTGTGGCTCAGGCTGCAGCGCGCCGGCCTCTTACCTCTGGATGCCGTGTTTCAAATCTCGGTCACTCCATCTGAGATTTGTGTTGGACAAAGGGGAGGCGGGACAGGTTTTTCTCCCGGTATTGCGGTTTTCCCTGTCATCTTTCATTGCAGCAACACTCTCCATTAACATTTCATTTCATCTATCAGTCATTTATCATTGTCCTAGGGGAGTGCGACAGGCTTCGGCAGCCGGCAAATTTCCTATCCTCGCCGCTAGATGGGGCTTCATTCATTCCATTCATAATCCGGTCAAATGACTGGAAACCGGCTGTGGATTTTCATTCATGGGAAAAATTTGGCGTATTGTTTTAAGAAATATAGAAAATAAACTTTTTTAGCATTAAAACAAAAAAATCAGCATATTGAAAAAAGCATGTATTGACAACTGCCTAAAAGTCCATCCTCATACGATTAATAGTTTCTCAGAATACTGCTGTCAAAGATCATCAATTTAACATTGCCAGCATAGAACTCACTACATCTCCTTTTTTTTGTTTTTTGTTTTTTGCTATTTTGCTTTACGTCGATACAGATAGGTCTTACGGCGACGGTGGGAGAGGAAAGGCCTAGGAACTGGAAGGAAGCGGCCGTGGCCTTAATTAAGGTACAGCCCGGGCATTTGCCTGGTGTGAAAATGGGAAACCACGGAAACCCATCTTCAGGGCTGCCGACAATGGGGCTCGAACCCAGTATCTCCCGATTAGTGGATACTGGCCGCACTTAAGCGACTGCAGCTATCGAGCTCGGTACAACCTCTCTTTAACTGCGTCACAAACGTGTTAACTTTGGAAATAACCCTTGTTACAGTTCATCTATACTTTTAAAATAACATGTCCTGACTGACTGACTGACTGATTCATCATCGCCAAGCCAAAACTACTGGACATAAAGAAATGAAATTTTGGGGATGCATTTATATTACAACGTAGGTGCGTACTATGGAAGGATTTTTTAATATTCCGTCGCTAAAATTGTGAAAAGGGAGGTGAACTTTAAAATGAGTATATTTATATCTCAAAAGTGAACAGTTTAAACAGGTGAAAATTGGTATTTGGAATCTCCTGTGAAAAGAATGAAACACGTACTTAAGTGGGTTGAAAACATGTGGAAATTTGGGTGAACTTTCAAAATGAGTGTATGTTACAGACGTAAACAATGGTATTTGGGATCTCCTTTAAAAATGAAGGAACCTATATTTTGCTTTTGTTTTCAGAAAAGCCCCTTAACGGGTGTGAAAATAGGTGAAGAGGGAGTTGAATTATTTTTATGAGGATAAGTTTACTTACATCTCAAAAATGGAAGATTTTACCGGAGTGGAAATAAGTATTTGGAATCTTTTTTGAAAATGAAAAAACACATACTTTTTTGTTTTCGACTTGAGAGAGGACTGTTTCTCACATGTAGAGTTCCATGTTCCATGCTCGCGAGTTAGCTCTGGCATTACCCTGGTCATCTTAGGATCAAAATGCAATACCAAAAACGTGATTTACAATGAGGTACTGAGGTAAACGAAGCGGTGAGTTTTTATACGTTGGGGATTTTCAGATAATGGCATAGTGCAGTACCGAGGAATGTTTAATTTGATCAAATTACGAAGTCTTCGCGAGCCAAGCCGCGGTTAACTGGGAGTTCTTGATATAAAAGGTAGTGGCTATTCATTTCTTTCGCTCTCTTTACAATTCTTTGCTAGGCAGTAATAGTAGTGGAATTCCTAGGGCGGGTCTTAAAACGTAGCTAATCATAGAGAGCCATTAATGTCACGTGGTGTGGTGAATTGTTGTGACGTACTCTTGAGGCTTGCATATTGGCCTGCATCACAGGCAGCCTGACATGACGACCACTGTATAACGACTTGTAAAAAATGAGAGACAGGCCGCCTGGCAAGCAGACGGAAGGGTCAGTAGTATTGGCTATATTTATTACAAGCTCAACCAATGATATATCGTTTGAAAGCCTTGTCCAGCTAGAAATATGTAGCTACCAGCCACGATGCGAACCATTTTTGGAAAGCAGACATTGCTTGACTTGACTGGCTTTTCTCTCCTCCTTCACCCGTCCTCTAGATTACTTTTAACTGCTATAAGAGCAAGCTCTCTCAGTGTGTGTGTGTGTGTGTGTGTGTGTGTGTGTGTGTGTGTGTGTGTGTGTGTGTGTGTCATGTTCTCGACAGGAATTCCAGCGAGAAATAAAATAAAACATTGTATTAAAATTAGAATAAAAATGATCAATTATAAGCAAACTTGTGTAGAGCAGTGACCTTAAGAAATACAAGGATCGTTCAATAAATTAGCTAACAGGACAAATTTATAAGAAGTCAGTTTTTAAAGACGGACTTTTGTGTGAGTGTGTGGAATCTGTGTTTAGTTATTATCATTACTTTTATTATTTTTAATAATTTACACTACCGGTCAAACGTTTTCGATCACCTATGCACAAAACTAGATACTTTGTTTCAATGTACAAACACATCGTAAAAACTAAATAGACCAACAAAATATATATTTTCTCTATCATTAAGTAGAATACAACATGGTTTATATTTTAGCCTCTTCAAAGTATCCACCCTTTGCCCTTTGAACAGCTGCACAAACTCTTGGCATTCTGGAAATAAGGTTTTGTAGTGTTTGTGTAGATATTGCAGTCCAACAGCTCTGTAAATTATTCCATAGCTCTTCGACATTAGTTGACCTAAGTTTTCGGACCTCCCTGTCAAGTTCATCCCATAACAGTTCAATGGGATTTAAGTCTGGTGACTGACTTGGCCAAATCACATTTTCAGTTCCCCACATTTCTCTTTTCTATTGACATACCCTGTACACAAGTTAGAAGAATGTTTGGGATCATTGTCCTGCTGAAGAACAAACCCACGACCAATAAGCCTCTTGCCAGATGGAACTGCATTGTTGATCAGTATCCTGTGATATCCTTCCTTCTTTAATGTTCCATTAATTCGCACTAGATCACCGACTTTATAGCCCAAAAAACATCCCCACACTATAATCGACCCTCCACCATGCTTCACCGTAGGTGTCACACACTAACTCTTCATACGTTCTCCACGAAGTCGACGAAGAAACATTCGACAATGGCTCCCAAATACTTCAAACTTCGGTTCATCCGTGAATAACACCTTGGACTATTGCTGCACGCTCCAATTTTTATGTTGCTGTGCCCATTGCATTCTTTTCACCTAATTTTGTGTCCGTAATAAAGGTTTCCTGGCCGCTGCGCAGTCCTTTAAACCTCGTTCACGAAGACGGCGTTGCACTGTTGAGACAGAGATTGGAGCAGCTCGCATATTATTGACTTACTCGCAAATTTCAGGTGCCGAACGAGTCCTCTGACGTTTACTCTGTACACATATGAACTGATCTTCCCTGTATGATGTTACACGGGGTCTTCCAGATCGCGAAACCCTTGCATTGGCACCGGTTTGCTTGAACCGCTGCAATGTATACACCACTGTAGGTTGGGCTACGCCAACTTTTATTGCTATTGTCCTACTAGAATACCCTTCGTGATGCAGAGCTACAATTACAGCACGTTTTGCAGTTCCAATCTCCTGCTTCCGTCCCATTTGGAGGTAATATGGTATGCACCTCATCAGATACACAAACACACTGCTAGCTGCACACAGTGTACTGAAAACTAATGTGAAATGCTTGCTACACGACAGATGGAGGAATGAGGCCTATTCGAGTGGACACGTCTTGGGTAAGGACACGTCGGTGTTGTTGTTCTGGTTGCTCATCAGCGACCCTCCATGCGGAGAACCGGTCAAATACACAACAGAGTCGTTCCGTCTTTACATGTTTATGCTTGTTTTATTATCAGAACAGGGCTATGATAGATTATTTAAAACTGCATCTCTGTTTTAACCACAAATCCATAGTTGTGATCATCATCATCATTAGTCGTTGTGCTCATTACTGAGCGTCGTGACCTCACAACTCCATCATTTCCTTGTTGCAACCTTGACAAGATGTCTCCATCCAGAGCGGTTTTCACATTTCGTTAGTATGACCTGAAGTGGTAGCCCAGTGATCTTCTTCGCCTGATCTATCCATCTGCTTGCTGTTCTTCCACGTGGTCTACTGCCTTCAATTTTGCCCTGTAAAATTACCTTTTCCAAGTTCTCTCCGTCTCGTCTCAAAGTGTGGCCAAGGAACTGGAGGTAACGTTCACTCACACGGGAAGATAGACGTTTCTTGATGCAGAGTTCTTCCAGAATGGAAACATTAGTTCTTTTTTCTGTCCAGGATACACGTAGCATTCTCCGCCAACACCACATCTCAAAGGCATCAATGCGCTTTCTGTCTTTAGCATTCACGGTCCAGGTCTCACAGCCGTACAAAAAGACGGAGAACACTAGTGATTCTACCAAGCGCATCTTCGTGGCTTTTGATATTGCCCGGTTCTGCCAGATCTTAGTAAGTTTAACCATTGCAGCACGACCTAAGACAATACGTCTTTTTACCTCTTTATCACAGTTTCCCGTGTCGTTGATGACAGACCCCAAGTATACAAATTCCTTAACTATATCCAGGTCTTTTAGGTATCCCGTAAGTTGGATTTCACCTTGCCGATCAACTACCATTAGTTTGGTCTTTTTTATGTTTATCTCTAGACCATACTGAAGACTAGTGTTCTTCACCCTTACAAGCAAGTCATGAAGTTCCTCTTCACTACCAGCGATGAGGGTAGTGTCATCTGCAAAGCGTAGGTTATTAATTTTTCTGCCACCAATCGAAATTCCACCATTCCAGCCATTGAGAGCTCTTTTGATGACACACTCTGCATAGATGTTGTAGAGTTGAGGTGATAATATACAACCTTGCCTTACTCCATTCGTCACATTGAAAATGCCTGAGAAATCACCTTCTACCTTTATGGTTGCTGCGTGGTTTTTATACAGGCTTTTCAGTAACGATATTAAGTGCAGTGGAACCCCAAATTCCTTTAGCACCTGCCACAACTTGTCCCACATAACACAATCAAAGGCCTTTTTGTAGTCCAGGAAGCAAATAAAGGCAGGGACACAAAACTCGCGACATTTCTCAATTATCTGTCTCATGTTCAAGATAGACTCTCGTGTTCCTTTAGCTGCAACAAAGCCTGCTTGTTCTGCGGATATCTGAGGTTGCAGGAATGGTTTTAGGCGTAGATTTATTATGTAGAGCAGAACTTTGTTTGCATGGGATATTAATGCGATAGTACGAATAGTTGTGATAGGTGATCGAAAACTTTTGACCGATAGTGTACGTCGCACCGCCACAGATAGGTCTTATGGCGACGATAGCACAGGAAAGGGCTAGGAATGGGAAGGAAGTGACCATGGCTTTAATGAAGGTACAAGCCCAACATTTGCCTGGTCTTTCGTGTCCTTTCCCAGTGTATTGGAGTAGGTATTAAGAGTATGAATTTGCTCCGGTTTTACTACCGGAGTACCATATCCGAAGTAATTACTTGAAATTACTTGATTACTGTTCGCATGAAGGAGCTATACCAAATGAATGGAGAGTTGCTTAGTAGCCTCTGTGTGTGTGTGTGTGTGTGTGTGTGTGTGTGTGTGTGTGAAACTAAAGCTAATAATTATATACCGGTCAGCTTGACAAGTATTGCATGTAAGCTGTGGGGAAAAATGCGTTCTGATTACATTCGACACATTTCCGAGATTACTAATTGGTTTGTTGGAAGACAGTTCGGATTTCAGAAAAGCTATTCCAGTAAGGCTGCTCAATTTATAGAATTCCACAAGATGTAGCAGATATTTTAAATTTAGGAGGTCAAATGGTCTGTATCGCTATTGACCTACCCAAGGCTTTTGATACGGTGGAACATAGGAGATTGCTGTCAAAAATGAGGGCAATTCGGCTAGATAAAGGTGTGACCGAATGTGTGTATTACAGAGAACTCATATAAATAGAGTAGGTGAAGCATTATTTGATCCTGTGTCGATAAAGAGTGGGGTCCCGCAAGGCTCTACTATTGGCCCCATGTTTTCGTATATAAATGATATGAGTAAGGAACCGGAATCAGGAGATTATGCTGCTTTTGCGGATGATGGTATACTGAATTACAGGGTTGGGATAGAGTGAAAAAAGATCTCGACAATGTTATGAGATGGACAACAGTCAATGGTATGATGGTAAACGGGATTAAATTTCAGGTTGTGAAAATGCCTCTAATTTTTTATTACTGTGTTGAGGGGGTAAAAGCACCTCATGGGGATTACTGTAAGTATCTAGGTGTTAACGTAAGGAAAGATCTTCTTTGGGGTAATCACCTAAACGGGATTGTAAATAAAGGTTACAGATCCCTTCATATGGTCATGAGGGTATTTAGGTGTTGGAGTAAGGATGTACAAGAGAGGGCATGTGGGGCACAAGTAAAATCCTGTGTAGAGTATGGGACCTCACCAGGATTACATGATTCCAGAGCTGAAAATAAAATCTGGGGAAAAGCAGCATGATTTGTTCTGGGGGATTTCCGACAAAATATTGCAAACTTTCGGCTCGGAAGGCGTGGGATTAAGGATACAAACTGCTAGACTAGGTGGTATGTTCCGAGCTGTCATGGAGAGACTGGGTGCAATGGCATTTGTAGACACATAAGGATGAGTGGTGTTTTTGGAATTTAACAGGACAAATTGCGGCAAATATTCTCTTGTAGGAAGAGGAGTTATGGACTGGAATAGTTTACTAAAGGAGATATTCGATAGATTTCCAACTTCTTTGAAACAACTGATTTTGAATTGGGTTCCTGGGTGACTTGCAGATCAGTGGTGATTCATGATGATTGATGACGACGACCAAGAAAACATCAGACTTTGAGCATAAATGGCGACATAAATTTCTTCTCAGAATGTTATAGGGCACAGTGAGCCATCTTGTGGCGAATGAGAGTATCATTTCATCAATAGAGCAACGGTCAATTGAATTCAAATATTTCGACAATGTTAAAACAGTTAATTGTAGGTGATCGAGTTCCCTACCAAGCATGCGCAGGAAAATCGTTGTACAACGTACAGATACTCTACAGATTGCTGGTTTGTTCTTTCACACGAAGTAAGCCCTCAGTAAGTCAGACAGTTCTCAGAGATACGAGCAAGGAAATAGGAGGTGACCGTAAATATTGACGAATATTGTCCTTTAAGCCACCATGAACACCCTCCTGCAGTTCCCCCTTTTGAGCTGTCAACACTACCCTCGCAATGACAAGCTTATTGTGGGAGATCAGCCAAGTCACGACACAAATTACTAGACGGAGGAATGTTTCCCAGACGGTGGAATGTCGCTTTCTCGTCGTTATTACGATATAAGGCCACCCTTAAGTGCATTAGTGCGACACTTCATTTGTTCTTGCAACATCACATCCATCTACCGCTCCTTTTCTGGCGTATGCCACTGTGGCATCATGTACTGGCTGGCTGTCTTAAGATATTCATCGACATTAAGATGAAATTTCCGCAAAAGTAATCCTGTTTTCTTAAACTTTATGTCATTAATTATATGGATATAAACTAGTGTATTTATGGCTTAATGAAATATTGATATGGGAGGGGGAGTATTTTTTACATATAAATTACAAAAATAACATGCATTATTAGAACTCTGTATCTCTGTTTATTTTTCAACTAAAGTGCTCATTGTTGCTGAAAATTTCTCTGCAATATGTCCTGAGTGCTTTAACAGAGGGATATTTATCAAGGTTTTCCTATGAATTATTCTAAGGGGAAAATGATTGATTGTGGGGTGCCATACTCTCAATTTCAATATAAATGCAATATTATGCTATTATTTATCTTCATTTTACTTTTTAAATGAAACTAATACCTTAATCCAAAGTGGACATTTCATATTGGAAAAATGGCATGCGAGAAAAATTTCCTTAAAATTGATATACACATTAACAGTAAAATAGTTTACTTTTCTACTCCTAAAAACCTCCTGTAGCATAGGTGGTGCCTAATTCTTGGGATTTTAGGTCAGTGTGCTTCCTCTTGGACCATAAATATCTCCGACGATTTTGCTCCGGAGTACACTGTTTCATAGTCAGACTGAGGTACTCATTATCTTCCACACCTACGCAGGACGTATAAAGGAAATTACAGTACAGTGCAGGAGTGAGTAAACACGTCATGCAAACATATATTCTTACAGTACGGTACGGTTCATTTTACTTTACACACGTGAATAGGAAAATGAACGCAACGAAAATTGTTCTGATGGGCTGCATACTCAAATGTGACAAGTATTAAGGAAAATAATGGATAGGAATTGCATTGTGACGTACGAGGTTTCATTTTCTTCAACTAAGATGTGATGGTAGGAAGGAAGAGGTTAAAATACGGTGCCGGCACATAGCCTATTTCTGACGAATAGCACCAAGGTATCTGTTCAAGGCTTAACGTCAACATCCGATGGACGAATCAACGCCAACAGCATCACATATAATGACACCATATGAACAGTGCTGGGAGATTAGGAATTTAATCCTGATTTTCTGCACGCAATCTACTGATTAGCAATTGTATACCACCATAAGAAAACGTCTACGACATTACATGGTAATATGGAACCCTTTCAGTCCTACACCAATGAAATTTCCGAGGTAACTTTCCGGTTTTTATTGCGAAATGTTTGTCCCTCCGTCTATTCTGTGTCTGAGTAGGGAGGGCATATTCACAATACCATGTTCAGGAAAATGGCGTTCCACACGGATCGGTTATCAGTCTAACTCAGTTCGCTATTTGCTGTTTTGCTTTACGTCGCACCGACACAGATTGGTCTTATGGCGACAATGGGACAGGAAAGGCCTAGGAATGGAAAAAGAAGCGGCCGTGGCTTTAATTAAGGTACAGCCCCAACATTTGCCTAGTGTGAAAATGGGAAACCACGGAAAACCATCTTCAGGGCTGCCAACAGTGGGATTCGAACCCACTATCTCCCGGATGCGAGCTTACAGCTGCGCGCTCCTAACCGCACGGCCAACTCAGTTGGCGATTGCCATACACGGTACCGTCGCTATATGTAGACGATTTTGGTCGACATTATAGCTAGCAAAATATGGCGGTCGCAGAGCGACAATTACAGCAAGCTATTAGAAGATTGGAACAGTGGTCCTTAGAACAAGGGGCTTTAAGGCTTAATATTTCTCAAAACTCTTCCACTCTCTACCTTCAAAATATAGAGGGCGTGATTATCTCAGCGGCTTAGCTCCTGAATTTCGATCCGAATGGCCGAAGTTCGAATCTCCACTGATGCAGGGTTTGAATTTCCAAATGAAAAATCATATTTCATAAGGAAATGCATTCGGCCTTAAATCCGCGACCGAGATCAAAATCAGAAAATGTGACCCCATAAATAATTGAATAGGCCAAAAAAGTTTATACTTCCTAGAGATACCTTCTGTATTACGCCCTGTCATTTTATGTGTAGAAGTTGATTCTCTCTTGTATATTACTCAAACAAAAGAACTTGGACTATCGCGATGTTTTCCTTATTTGTTCGGAACTGGTAATAACAGACTTTAAGTGTGCTGCTAGCTAGTGAAAATGAGAGATGATATATAATGACATTTAAGATGATACCTTATGTATGGATAAATAAAACTCGCATTAAGATAGATATGAATAAGGTTAGAGAATTACCTTGCTCTGACGTTTATGAGACATAAATCTCGCGCAACTGTCTGTGACGTCTTCTGGGACCATAAAGTTAATTGTCAAGACGTACTTCAAGTTGTTGGAAGCGAGCAAACACTTCATGGGAAAAGGAGACATTTGCAGGTCGTATTATGGTTACTCTAGCGGTACCTGTGCATTTCTTCACACACAGAATTCCCAACCAGTTCTAACACAAGTATTTGAAGATACTACATACATATATACATACGGGGTGTCACAATTAAACTGGCGTTGTTCAGCCTGGTACAGCACGGACTGTAATGATTAGAGCCCGGAATTTTATGCACTAATAGGTTAGAATGCAAACTTACCCAAGCGAGAAGCAAGTATAGTCTACCTTCACAACGACTCTGCTATGGGGTTTGCATAAACATTAGGGGTACGGCCCATCAGAACCCCTACAATTTATGTTACTCTTTCTACAGTATGGAACAGCGGGTGGCCGGCATCTAACCTATTAGCTATTACCGAATGAAAATCCGGGCTTTAGTAATGATCGTAGGAGTCTGAAAATTTGCAGATATGCTAAGTAATGAGCTCGCAAATTATGTCACAAAAATGAATTGCAAGTTCTGCCACCAGACGAAAATATGGTGCTCTAAGCAGTGGTAGGTTCGCAGAAAAAGGTAGGAAAGATCAAACATGTGATAACGGTGGTTCTGAAACGTTTATTAGAATTTGTGTTTACAAACACTGTTCAATATGACCTAATTCAGCAACATGCTGCATCCGTAACTCGGCACGGTCAACAGTTGCCTGCAGCATATCGGGTGAAATCAGAGCAACATATTAGATCAGATATGTTCCTAACACAAACGATTTTTCAAATATCCCCACAACCAGAAGTCACATGGATTTAGGTTGAGGGATATTTAAGGTCACACACCTGGAAAATCCCCAGAGATTATGGGGTCGTTACTGAAGGTTTGAAAACCTACAACCTGTTATCCAGTCAGTGACCGGGTCAGGGATGGAATGAATGAAGCTCCTATCTTGCGGGGAGGATAGGAATCGTGCCGGCTGCCGAAGCCTATCGCACTCCTCTGGGGCAATGAATAATGACTGACAGATGAAATGAAATGATAGTGGAGTGTGTTGCTGGACAAATCTCACATGGAGTGAGCGGGATTTGAACCACGGAACGCAGCGGTGAGAGGCCGACGCGCTGCCACATGAGCCATGGAGGCAACTGAAAGGTTTTTCGCAGCAAATTTTTCACCTGGCGAGCAATATGTGGTCACAGTTGCGTTCTTGCAAATCTGGAATCACATGTTGTCTGTAACGTTCAGATGTCACTGTATACCTAACAGTCCCACGACGGGTCTCAGAGAGAAACGGACTAAGAATGAAAGAGTTTGTAAAACCACTCCAGTCACGTACAGTAAGCTGAAGGCAACGACCAAGGAACTGACACAACGCAATTCCACCGGAAGAACATACTGACGTTATGGAAGATAGCACGTTGTTGCTGCTTGCAGCGCCATATTTTCGCGTGGTGGCAAGACTTCTAACTAATAATTTTTGTGGCTAATTCCTGAGCTCATTACTTAGTTAGTATATCTGCGAAATTTCAGATCATTACAGCCTGTGCTGTGCCACGCTAACAAAGTCATCTCCGTACAGGCCATGAAGGCCCTTGGAGGGGTGGAAGGTAAAGGATTCCACTATCCGTAACTTCGGCACTTGATGGGGTGGAGTGGTTAGCTCTACGTCCGACCGCCTTTACCCCAGGAATTAACCTGGCACTCATTTTTGGTGTAGGCTGAGTGAACCTCAGGTCCATGTACACCCTAACTTCGTCAGTTTAATTGTGAACAATTGGTACATAAGCGAAGCTTCCATTTAAGGATCAGCCTATCCTACAGTAGTGTGTGTCAAACTTATTTGGAGGTCCCTCCATTTAATTATTTTCTCCTCCGATTCGATTTGTGTAAACCTGGTTCAACGCCCATTTTATTACAGTAAGAGAGTACGCTGACAGCAGCAAGCCTGCCATGGGATGCGTGTGATGTTAGAAGTTTCATGTTATGGTAATGCTAGGTGCAGAGGGGTGAAGGGTTCATAGTTGCCTTACGAGGGATTTCTAAAGCTGTGGTGACGGTGACACTATTGGGCCAATTGATTTATCTGACTAGCTCAGACACTTGAAGCTTTGGCCTTCTGACCCCAACTTGGCAGGTTCGATCCTGGCTCAGTCCAGTGGTATTTCAAGGTGCTCAGATTCGTGTTGGTCGATTTTCTGGTACATAAAAGAACTCCTGTGTGATAAAATTCTGGCACCTCAGCGTCTCTGAAAATCCATGATTTATCTGAGGACACTGTGCACGTTCTAATGCCTAAATCATTGGCTGAATAGGCAGCGTTGAGACCTTCGATTCAGAGGGTTCCGGATTCGATTCTCGGCCGGGTCGGGGATTTTTTTTTGCTAGGGGCTTTACGTCGCACCGACACAGATAGGTCTTATGGCGACGATGGGATAGGAAAGGCCTAGGAGTTGGAAGGAAGCGGCCGTGGCCTGAATTAAGGTACAGCCCCAGCATTTGCCTGGTGTGAAAATGGGAAACCACGGAAAACCATCTTCAGGGCTGCCGATAGTGGGATTCGAACCTACTATCTCCCGGATGCAAGCTCACAGCCGCGCGCCTCTACGCGCACGGCCATCTCGCCCGGTGGTCGGGGATTTTAATCGTGTTCGATTAATTATTCTGGCCAGGGGATTTGGTGTCTATGTTTGTTCCCACACTTTCGTCTTCATATTCAGACAACACACTACACTACCAACGACCACAGAAACACGCAATAGTGATTACATCCTTCCATATAAGGTTGGCATCAGAAAGGGCGTCCAACTCGTTGGCTGAATGTTCAGCGTACTGGCCTTCGGTTCAGAGGGTCCCGGGTTCGATTCCCGGCCGGGTCGGGGGTTTTAACCTTAATTGGTTAATTCCAATGGCCCGGGGGCTGGGTGTTTGTGCTGTCCCCAACATCCCTGCAACTCACACACCACACATAACACTATCCTCTACACAATAACACGCAGTTACCTAAAAATGGCAGATGCCGCCCACCCTCATTGGAGGGTCTGCCTTACAAGGGCTGCACTCGGCTAGAAATAGCCACACGAAATTATTATTAATCAGAAAGGGCATCCGGTCGTAAAACAGAGCCAAATCCACATGTGCGACACAGTTCACACCCGCGACCCCACAGGTGTGGGAAAAGCAGTTGAAGAAGAAGAAGACTGTGGACAGTCTAATAACTGAAGGATCAGATTTTTCAAGACTACCCTATGAAGAAAATTTGAAATGAAGTTTAAAACACCAACACCTAATTTAAAGATGCCACGAACCTACTACGCTGGCGTAGCAGGGTGAGAGATAATACTCCCACGTGGCGCGTCCCAGGTGGCGGATAGAGGGGTCCTAACCGGCTTGGCGGCGGACTTGAGGGAAATAAAATAGCTCTCGCGGACCAAACACAAAACTCACTGTAGGTGGGGGACGCAGACGAAGAATAAACCCACGGTATCCCCTGCTTGTCGTAAGAGGCGACTAAAAGGGGCGACCAAGTTATGATTGTATTAGAACCATGAAACTACTTGTGATTAGTACCATCACGCGTAGAACACCATGGGTCGCTTTTACTTGCGCGTAGTACCACTGTGTTAGGTACAAAATAGGTTTATGATTAGTAGCAACAGATTGAGTTGCCGGCTTCTACAGTACCTGTTATTAGTACCAATTTAGGAGCGACACCATGGTTCTGGCCTGCCTATGATTAGTACCCACTATATAAGGAACACCACGGGATAGTGCGGGTCCTGTGGTTAGTCCACTTACGTGAGGAACGTCATAGGTTTGAGTTGCCTGTAAATGGCGCCGCAATGTGCGAAACACCATAGGTCTGTACTACATGTGCGATTTTCATTACCTGCGAGTAGTACCATAATGTGTGAAATACCGCTAGTCTACGATACTCCATGACAAAATATCATGGCTCTACCTTCCTAGGGATAAGCACCATTATGGGGGGCCGATGACTTGGATTTTGGACCCTTTAGACTGCAAGCATAATCGATTCAGTATTGTTCTTTAGAAGCAGTGCCAACGGCCGTAGCCGTGTTGAAACACCGGATCCCGTGAGATCTCCGAAGTTAAGCAACAATGGGCGCGGTCAGGAGTTGGATGGGTTGCCACGCGCTGTTGGTGTGGGTAAGGGAATGGAGGAGCGGAAAGGAACTGGCCACCCTACCGCACGTAAACTCCGGCTCAGGAACACCTCTGCGGAGGTTTGGACCTGCCTTCGGATAGAATAACTCTTACCTTACTTTTAGAAGCAGGCCCTTGGTCAGTAATACTATTGTTTTACATCAGTTTCTGTGAATGTGAGGCATTGGGGATCGGATCCACTGATTCTTTTAACTTCATATCCATCCATTCATTCTTCGTCCTCACGTTTCGAATTCTGGTCAGTGGAGGATTTTGGACATTTAATTTGTCATTATATTTCGTCTCATTTCGTATCATTAGGGGCCGATGACCTAGATGTTAGGCCCCTTTAAATAACAGCCTCATCATCATCAATTTAAAGCTGGAACAGGAATCGGTATCCGACACAAAAATATAGTGGGCTTCAGCCGGTGTCACGGTAGTGTATTTCTACGGCATACTCCTGTCAGCTCGGAGATCCGTGTTCGAATGCCTCCCCTGGTGAAGTTTTTCTTCGACTGGCGCTCTCAAGCCGGTCTTAAGCCACGTGCATATTTAGCAACGCCCCCTCGCAAAGCCCATTTGAAACCGATCTGATTGGCAAACTTTAGCAGCTGGTAACGGCGCGAGATACCGACGCATTTTTTTCAAATTACCTATCATTATGACCAACCCTCTAACGCTAATATACCCTGTTCACATTGTTTCCGACCACTCTGTATAGGCCGAGTGAATAGACCTCAAACCAGCCCTCAGATCGAGGTAAAACTTCCTGACTTGGCTTGAAATCGAACACATGTTCTCTGAATTCTCGCTGATGGTTTACCGAAATTTGGCTCGCTTTCAACAGCACAATCTGTCGCCACCAGGTGCAATGCATACTGATTATCCTGCTAAAAGTTTAATTTCCTGGAAAAATTTTCGAACCGTTCGAAATCATAACTGGTGTCCCACAAGGAGACGTATTATCTCCATTATTATACATGTTTTTCTTTGAATATTGAATTTTCACGACCGCATTGTAATCGAAACCGACTTTCAACGTATTAGGTTGTGCTACGTACATTTAGTACGTGTTAAAGAGATGTTAAGTACAGAAGAAAAATGGCCAACTGGGAGGTTGTGGGTTCGGATCCCACTAGTGTTCGGTTGGCCATTTTTGTTCTAAATGTACGTAATACGACCTAATAGGTTTAAAGTCGGTTTCGATGTTTTTCTTTCTTTCCATGCCGTAACATCCTCGAAGTGCCATGGCCTATCGAGCGACCGAAATCTTGTTCGGTTTCAGAAGCACAATCTGACCCTACCTGTTGCCTTGCATACTGATTTTCCTGTTTTACTTGCAAAAAACCACACTTTTTATGTCTTCCGCGTGTCATATGTTCTGCATATAATTTACAACACTTAAGTTGTTACGCACAGTGTGTACAAGTTAAATAATGTATTAATTTGTGAGGGAATTATGAGACGAGTGTTTTCAATCTATTACCTTGTCGATAACCAAGCATGTCCCTGTCTTATGCATGTGCGTGCATATGAAGGAGAAGGATAGTTGTCACTCCGAGTTCGGTAATTAATTATTTAGCGAAGACTCCCGCTTGACTGATAGGGCGGTGTTCTCTCTAATGGATCAAGGAGAACGACTCGATTGTACAAACTTATCGAAAAACATTAGGCCCGCACAGTACGCCCTTACTGGCAAGATACAAACGAAAAATGGTGTCATATATCCGTTCGGAATAACCAAATGACCATAGACATGTCTTTCAATAACTGAAACTCAAATTGGAAACGAATAACTGCATCCAACGAATTGTTTTCGAAAGACATCTGTATGGAATTTTGAGTCGACAAGTGTAGGATACAGTGCAATGAAAGGGGGGACTCAGGGCCTGTAAAACTGCCACGAATGAAATAATTAGTACTCCAGAGTGTTATGAGATTAGACCTCTTTGATAAAGAACTTCCATCCATCAACACATCACAGCCTGGAATATCACATCAGTGGTGGTGGTGGTTATTGTTTTAAGAGAAAGAACAATTGGGGAACCATCCTCTACATAACACAAATCAGAGAAAAAAGATGGAAGGGATTCGACATTTCAAAAAATGAAGGTATCGGCCAAAGGAAGACAAGGGCGACGAAGGACGTGAAAATGATAGATTCCCTAGGCCTCGAGTGTTTTAATATCGTTGGGGTCGGAAAAGAACAAGAGTCGACCAAGAGAGGTCGGATAGGATAGATGAAAGTGAGGAGTCTGATACAAGTGGCAGCAATGGCAGGACTCAGCTAAGGGCCTCGTGGTCGCCAACCCACGCTTCAAAGTTCAGAGCCCCTAGGGACCTTTTCAGTCGCCTCTTACGACAGGTAGGTGTTACCAACCTCACGCACAGAGAGAAGATCGTATCGACCATCTGTACTCTAACGCCCCTCTTTCATAACAAGTCCCCGTCATGGTCATCCATCAATATTTCACATCACAGCCTGTACAGTTGCTAGGAAACATCGCCTCACACATTTTGTATCGCCAGTTTGGTGACGCAATTTTTTTGGTGTTATTTGCTTTACGTCGCACCGACACAGATAGGTCTTATGGCGACGATGGGGCAGGGAAGGCCTAGGAGTGGGAAGGAAGCGGCCGTGGCCTTAATTAAGGTACAGCCCCAGCATTTGCCTGGTGTGAAAATGGAAAACCACGGAAAACCATCTTCAAGGCTGCTGACAGTGGGGCTCGAACACACTATCTCCCGGATGTAAGCTCACAGCTGCTCGACCTTAACCGCACGGCCAACTCGCCCGGTGACGCAATTTTTCAGATGGTTCCCAGCCATAAGACATTTTCATGTGAACAGGTGGGTAGAATTGCATGATGAGCGTATTTTATATTTCAAATACTGATAAGACACTTCACGATAAGAATCGGGATATTTTTAAATAATAATAATAATGGAGACATTTCAGAACCTTTCGAAATTAGAACTGGTGTCCCGCAAGGAGACACATTATCCCCAGTACTAATGTTTGTCTTTCTTTCCATGGCGTAAGAATCCCGAAGTGTCATGGCCTACGAAGTGACTGTTGCTCATACCAAAGTCCTGCAGATTACAAGGTGCCGTGTGGTCGGAACGACGAATCCTCTCGTTCGTTATTCTTGGCTTTCTAGACAGGAGCTTCTATCTCACTGACACATAGCTCCTCAATTGTAATCTAGTAGGTTGGGTAGACCTGGAACTTGGATAATTAATATTCTTACCTCAGGTTTAGCCTTTCGTTCTAAAACAGTGCTTTCCAACATTAAAACCCTACAGACGGAATTTACATAGTAATAATTCGCTTTGCTCACTGAAACTATGCAGTAGAACATGCCGACATTGTAAGACACGAAGTGCCGGTTGCGCCTTCTTCCGCTTTTCAAAAATGCTACAATCTCTGCTGGATTTGAAGCCGTGATGTCTTGATTCTGAAGATGGCACTTTAAGACTGACATACAAAGGCAGCTCTATTTTTCATTAGTGAAAACCCAAAGCCTGTTACCAGTAATTCTACCGGGTCAGAAATGGAATGAATAAAGCCCCATCTAGCGGCGAGGATAGGAACTGTGCCGGCTGTCGAAGCCTGTCGCACTCCTCGGGGGGCAATGATTAATGACTGACAGATGGAATGAAATGATATTGGAGAGTGTTGCTGGAATGAAAGATGACAGGGAAAACCGGAGTACCCTTAGAAAAACCTATGCCGCCTCCGTTTTGCCCAGCATAAATCTCACATGGAGTGACCAGGATTTGAACCACGGAACCCAGATATGAGAGAACGACGCGCTGCCGCCTGAGTCACGAAGGCGTCTTTTTTCATTAATACCTGATCATACTGACTGCAATGATCAGTCTTAATTAGATCTGCCATTTTTATTTTTAGGGATCAACTTTGCGTGATTAAAACTATACTAACGTTGTCTCTTTTCCTCTGCTTCCAATGTCCATTGTGACGTCACACGCTGAGGTTCAATTTGTCCGCGCCATCAGAAGTGTCAGCCCCTTCCTCTCCCTGGACCAGATTACAGTGTATAATATCTGGCAGATGATATCATGAGACCGGCAGACTGAGTGGGACAATTTGCATAACCAGAGTGGGAGCTGAACAGAGGGGGAACTTGTGAATCTAGATTAGACTTAATAAACCAAAATAAAACAGTGCCCTTAAACAATTCTGGTCATTGGTACTGCCTACATTATTTAATAACAGCGTTACAATTCCAGGAATGGTCTTCTTTCTTTTAATTCTGTTTGTTTGTGTATATAGTGTCAGCCTGTAAGCGTATTAATCCATTTACCTCGCTCTAAAACACGATATATATTTCAGAGACTCTGTAATATCGGTTACTAGGACAAGAATTTAAATACACAATTACGTACAACAGTTAATTTTCTTCGTGTTCTATCTCGTATATATTTTAATAATAATAATAATAATAATAATAATAATAATAATAATAATAATTTCCGAACTGCCGGGCTGAGTGGCTCAGACGGTTAAGGCGCTGGCCTTCTAACCCCAACTTGGCAGGTTCGATCCTGGCTCAGTCCGGTGGTATTTGAAGGTGCTCAAATACGACAGCCCCGTGTTGGTAGATTTACTGGCACGTAAAAGAACTCCTGCGGGACTAAATTCCGGCACCTCGGCGTCTCCGAAGACCTTAAAAAGTAGTTAGTGGTACGTAAAGCAAATAACATTAATTATTATTAATTGATTTCCGAACTGTTTGATATCAGAACTGGTGTCCCACAAGGAGACTGATTATCCCCATTACTATACAGTATATACTTCTCTTTCATTCCATGGCGTAAACGCCCCGAAAGTGACAAGAAAAACCGGAGTGCGCGGAGAAAAGTCTGTCCTCCACCCCACCCCCCCTTCCCATCGCTTTGTCCAGCACAAATCTTGGAGTGACCGGGATTTGAACCACGGAACCCAGCAGTGAGAGGCCGGCGCACTGCCTTTTTTCATTAACACTTGTTCATACTGGCTGGAACGATCGGCCTTAATTAGATCTGCCATGTTATTTGTATTTCTCGTATAATGCATTCAAAACCATGTAGATTTCCTTCGGTATATGGAAAAGCATAGAATCATGCATAGCGAAGGGATTTTAAGGCACGAATAAGTTAGAATGCAAACGTATTTAAACACGGCGCTAGTATCATCTAGCCGCTCTACAGTTATGTAAGGTGAGTTGCATAAATTTTAGGGGTTCTGATAGTTCAGATCGCTATATTTATGCAAATCTCACTGCAGAACCGTAGTGTTGTTAGCATACACTTGCGCCTTGGTTAAATACGTTTGCATTCGTACCTAAAAGTCCTTTCCCTAGTCTTAATGGTAGACGACTTAAGGGACGCCGCGATGACAGATCCTGCTCCGCTGCAGGTCTTTGAAATGTGGATATCGCGCAGAATATTAAATATTCCATATTATCACAGACGCAGTGCTCAGTTGAGACGGGAAATCATGTGAAGTCTTAGGAAAGGAACCTATTTCAGCGGAATCTTCAGACATGAGAAATTCGCTATATTCAATTTATTTATTTATTTATTTATTTATTTATTTATTTATTTATTTATTTATTTATTTATTTATTTATTTATTTATTTATTTATTTATTTATTTATTTATTAGTGCCCTTCTTTTACAGTGGCTAAGTTAGGACTCGAGGCCCTCTCTTACACTTAACCACATACTAATTAAAGTCTTAAATAAAATTCTAAGATACTTAAAATAGTTAAAACTAGATAAATTAATAGAATTAAAAGAATTTAATTAACTTACTAGGTAAATTAATATTAAAACTAATTAATATGAAAACTAATTAATATTAAATCTCTTAAAACTGACTGGCATGCACACACATTCATATTTCAACCATTCAGTCAGCTGTCCTCAGCAGGTAGTCTCGGCAGGTGACCTTAAATTTTGATAAAGAGCTAGTTTCTCTGATCTGAGCTGGCAGGGAATTCCATAATCTGGCGCCGGTCACCACAAATGATCTATTAATTTTAATTTAATTTATTTTACGCGATTGCACATCATTACAATATTATGTACTATCAGCTGTAAGAGAATCTGGAGTCATGGATGAAATCCACAAGAATGTTCAACAGAAAACGGGAAGACGACATAGTAATATGTGAAGAAGAAGAAGAAGAAGAAGAAGAAGAAGAAGAAGAAGAAGAAGAAATGGTAGTACAAGAATAAGTTACTGTACGGAATCGGGAGATAGAGGAATATGGAATGAAGTGAGGTGTGAAGGGAAAGGCAGCACTCATGGCGAGAAATAACACAGAAGGAAGACAGATTATTGAAGTAGATGGAAAACCATTGAAAAAAGCTTCAAATATTTGGAAAATATACTAGCAGAGGTTTGGAAAATAAAGGAACAAATTGGAAAGAGAATCCAACAAGATAATGAGTTTTATCAAAGTGTGAGTGGTAGAGTGGGGAGACGGGAAGTCTCAGAGAAATGCAAGAAAATACACCAATTTTGACATTCACAGTGGGTGCACGGACAACAATAAAACATGATGAAAGTAGAATTCAAATTGACGAAATGAAATTCCTTAGAGGAATAATTGGGAAGGCACGAAGGGATAAACTCAGAAACACAGAAATAAGGGAGAGAATTGGTTTCCCCTAAACTACAAGACAAGATAGAGACCAGTAAGCTGAAATGGCATGGACACGTGATGAGAAAGGAAGACGATAGCATTACAAAGTGAGTATTTACCGAGAAAATAATAGGGAGAAGACAACTGGAAGGTCCAGGATGAGGTAGATGAATACGCTGAAGAAGAGTATAGAGAAGATAGGAGTAAAAGTGGAAGAAATACTGGAGGAAAGAAGGGTGTGGTGGAGAGATAGAAAACTGTGGCGGTCTTTGATTCACAAGCCGACCCAGAGGACTGGAAGCGGGAAATGGAGAAGAAGAAAAAGAAGGTTCCCTTCATCTACTATCAGTTGTAAGAGAATCTGTGATGTGAGGACTAGTTCTTTAACGTGCGAACGGTACGGGTTGCTCCCATATAACCATATTAATAAGACAGCAGAGTGAACCGGGCTAGCAATGCATGACTTATCACATAACTTCTAGGGGCAATCAAATAGTAATTTTCTTGGATTTGGAACTAGGTATGATCTCTCTGTGTCTAACGAAAAACCACATCTACAAGGCCAAGGAGAAAGAGGAAGATCCTCAGATGATTGACTGACCGATGTATCGGCGAATGTTAATCGTAAAATCATTTAATTTTCAGTAAAATAATAAAAACAGACAGTTTCCAAACATCTTCCAAAATCTTGAGTAAATCTTCCAAAGTTCTTGAGCGCTATCATTTGAAATATTCTTTTTAGATCTGGAAACACTGGATCACATACACTCTGTCTCCAATCTGGACGACTTAATAAGATGCAGCTAAAACCCTCGGTTTGGCCAGGAATTGAACCCAGGTCACTTCGAACATAAATCTGTAATGCTAACCATTTATTCAAAGCAGCAGTTAATAACAATTGTGCTAGGAAAAAGAGAGTAGTTTTCTACGGCCATAGAGGAATACTGCCTCCCAAAAGACTGACCAGTCGCTTGTTCATCTTCTGGCAGAGCAAGAAGATTCGTACCACTTGGCTGACAGAAACTGGCAATGGCATTGAAGAACTAAGAACATTATATCATGAAGATAGACGGGTCTGTAATTCGATGGATTTCAGGAAAAACACCGGAAGAAAATGCGAGATCAAAGCGCAACAGTTGAACAAGCGCGTGGCCCAAAGTAGGCCTATTCGAACCAAGAAGAAAAGGAAGATTAAAAAGAAGTTTAATTTAAAAACACTTAAAATACTCACAAGGGGGCATTCCCTACTCATCACCACCGATTTCGCTCAAATTTATAGAACATGCAGGGCTTGGCTAGAAATGAAAGTAACTGAAGTGGGAACTCCAGATGGCCAAGCGTATAGAAAATAAAAATAAAAATGTTGACGCGGCTCTCGCACCGTATAAGCCACTTACGTTAGTGCGTAAGCCGAACAGTTGTTGGCGTAGTGGTAAGAGCTCGGACAGATAATTTGATGGTCGTGGGTTCGACTCGCCGTGTGGAGAATGTTTTTTTCTGTCAACTTTTATATTATTCATGTTTCACTTAAGCAAAGAGGTGAATAATTCATTTTATTTATTTATTTGTACGCAAAAGGCATAGAAAAGGTAAAAAATTGGGGTTTCATTTTCAGACATTTTTCTTCCTGCGCCAGGAATCTATTGTTTGTGTACAGCGCCAGGAGCATCCTTCACTTATCAGGTGAAAACGAATCTTACAGCGAAACGACTATTCGCATTTATGGCACATTCCCCAAGGAGAGGAGATAGCCATGTTTGAACACATAGGGAAAGTTCGCAACTCCAAATTTTCTACAATTGTGCGCCCATTAAAATAATGACGTCCTATATGCCTTTTGCATATAAATAAATAAATAAATAAATAAATAAATAAATAAATAAATAAATTAATTAATGAATTAATAATATAAAATTGATAAAAATATTCTCGGCACGGAGAGTCGAACCCACGGCCATCGAGTTACAAGTCCAAGCTCTTACCGCTACACCAACAACTGCTCGGCGTGCCCCCTAAGGTAAGTGGCTTATACGGTGCGACAGCCGCGTCAACATTTTTATTTTTATTTTATTTTCTATACGCTTGGCCATCTGGAGTTCTCACTTTGGGTATTTTCATTTCTAGCCAAGCCCCGCATGTTCTATAAATTTGAGCGAAATCGGTGGTGACGAGTAGGGACCCCCCCTTGTCAGTTAAGGCATGCACTTACTAGAAACAGGTTGTTAAATGAATCTGGGCCGGGCTGAGTGGCTCAGACGGTTAAGGCGCTGGCCTTTTGGCAGGTTCGATCCTGGCTCAGTCCGGTGGTATTTGAAGGTGCTCAAATACGACAGCCCCGTGTCGGTAGATTTACTGACTCGTAAAAGACCTCCTGCGGGACTAAATTCCGGCACCTCGGCGTCTCCGAAGACCTTAAAAAGTAGTTAGTGGGACGTAAAGCAAATAACATTATTATTATTATTATTATTATTATTATTATTATTATTATTATTATTATTAAATGAATCTGGGGAGAAACACAGTTAGCAAATTCGTAAATCAGTGAAGATGAAAAATATTAAAACTCTGTGCAGGGACACGATTTGTTGAATTTAACAGTCCGGTGAATGGCAGAGAGAGAGAGAGAGAGAGAGAGAGAGAGAGAGAGAGAGAGAGAGAGAGAAATCGCTCGGACAATGAGAGGTGTGGTTCAGTCTTTTTTAGTCAGCAGCATTCAGAAGGTCGTTTGTGTGGTGACACACCTGCAGCTACCTGACCTCAGAAGTGGAGACTACAGACACACCACCTAGCGAGTTGTATCAATACTAAGAATACAGGATGTTCACGACCACATAAACTCCAGTTTCGGAGTTCTGCCTCTACTAGCCACTAGAGAAGACCGTAGGTTAGTCTTCAAGGAGCTTGTGCTATCAATTCCGGGTCGTACCATTTTGGTTTAAGGAAAAACATTTATCCGGTTGACGTAATCAATTGTACATCACGAAACTAAAAAAAAAGCATTACAAACAACAATTATCAGCCTCCCTCTGACGCATTGGAATATCAGCTCCCCAATCGTATTTAAGAGGAGAAATGTATGGGTTTAATTCCGAGTGGATTGGCCGCAGGTTAATGGGATAGGGTATGGAGCCAAACTCTGCATTCGGGCGGCGAATGGGTTTGAAACCTAGCGTCGGCTGTCACGAGAGTGGTTTGCCGTGGTTTCCTATTTTCACTTGCAGGCAAATCCCGGGACAGTTCCTATTCACACATCACAGACGATTCCTTCCACCTCCTTTCCAAATTCCATTCACCTTCATTAGCTCCTTACCAAACAAGTTGGCCGTGTGATCAGGGTCGCGCAGCTGTGAGCTTGGATTCGGGAGTTGGTAGGTTCGAACCCCACTGTCAGCAGTCCTCAAGATTGTTTTTCCTTGGTTTCCCATTTTCACTCCAAATGAGTGGGCTGTACTAGTGATAGGATAATCTAATACAAAGTAATCGCTTATTCGATTATTTTATTCGATTATTCGATTAATTTTTCGATTATTCATTTGAATTTACATTCGAATGATTGGGGCAATTAAATAGTAAATGCTTTGGAAATAATTAAATGAAAAGTAATCCTAATGTTGTCATCGACTCGTCAATCTCGTCACAGAGAAATTAAAATTATCTATCTCCACTCCCTTGCAGGAAGTGTGTGGTAGGACGAACGGTGTCTGATAAGCCTTCCAAAGATAATAAGAACGCATGCTCCACTCGACTGCATCACGCGCCCACGCGAAGTTAATTTCATTTCGGAAAAAAAGGTATATTTAAGTTTTTTGTGAGAGTACATCTATTGGCTTATTTTAATCGATTATCTATCCCCTCCTTAAATAGTAGGACTAGGAGTTCATTAACTGATTTTCACTCGTGGTATTAAATTTCTGTTAGGTACTGCACAATAATATACAACAAGCAATACGTAATGTAAACGCTGACCTTGAGCAAATTAATAGCTATGCAATTAAAAACAACCTTAAATTAAATCCCCATAAAACGCAAGCCATTATCATCGGTACATCAAAGAATCTTCACATTTTAAAACAAAATTGCATTCCTCCCGTAACTTTAAATAATACTGTTATACCTTACTGTGAATCAGTTTCTAACCTTGGTGTTATTATAACGGAAACTCTAAACTGGTCAGCGCAATTTAAGAATATCTGCAAAAAGGTTTATTGTGGCTTGCACCCCTTAAAACGTTTCAGAAATGTATTCCCCCGATCACTAAAAATTCAACTTGTTCGGTCATTATTATTTCCCATTTTTGACTACTGTGATGTAATTCTTACGGATATAACAAAAGAATTAAGCTTGAAACTACAACGCACTCAAAATGCTTCTCTTAGATATGCTATGGATTTACGGTATGACGCTCGAGTTTCTCCCTACTATAAACAGTTATCTTGGTTACGACTAGACGACAGGCGTAAACTATATGCAAATACTCTTATGTACCAGGTACTTTCGGAAGACATCCCTGCTTATCTCTCCAGCAATTTTCGTCACCTTGGTTCTTTACATCTCCATGATACTCGCTCAGTGTCCCTCCTAGAAATACCTGTCCACCGAACAACCACAATACCATCGATCATTTACTATCACCGCTTCGGGATGGTGGAATGCTCTTCCCAAAGACATCAAGAATGCTGCATCAAAAAGTATATTTAAAACCTCCTACCAGCAGTTCCTCGTTAAGTGCTTCCAGCAAGGTACAGTACCTGTATGAGTGGAACGAGTGATTGTGTGTGAAAATAATATGAGATTATTGCACAATAAATTAAATATTGGTTTAATATAATAATTTAAATTAAATAAAAAACATCCATATTGTATTTACGAAGTAGAAGTAGTCTAAAAATAGCTAGTAGTAAGTACAGTATTTAACTTAGATCTAGTCTTGCAAGGATACAATTAGTTAAATTTTCATTTAGTATTTTTATTAAGCTTACTAGTATTTTTACATTCTTATTTCTTTTGTTGTGTATTGATTTTTTCCCCTCAAACCTGTATTATGTAGGCAGTTACTTTTTCTTTCATTCTTCTTTGCATGTATATATTCATATTTTTGTCTTAAAAATTAGTGTTATTTGTAGTTCTTAGTATTTTAAGTTAATCAATGTCATTGTATGGAATAATAATAATAATAATAATAATAATAATAATAATAATAATAATAATAATAATAATAATAATAATAATAATAATAATAATAATAATAATAATAATAATAATAATGTGTGTGTGTGTGGTTAAGTGTAAGAAAGGGCCAAGAGCCCTAACTTCGCCACAGAAAATAAAGGCTTTTATCTATCTATCTATCTATCTATCTATCTATCTATCTATCTATCAAATCTGACAATATTTGGACAACATCCTCTGTCGGCATTGGCACGGAGAGAAAGAAACTCTTGGTCATGTCCTGGGATTCTGCACACGCGGGGAGCTCCTAAGAAACACGCGGCACCACCAGATCAATTGACGAAGAACTGGAAAAGGAGGGATTCAATGTATATGAGGAGGTATACGAACTGGCCATAAACGGTAGTTCGCAGAAAATTGACATTACAGCCTTTAAAGGTAACTTTTCTCAAGGATTCATATTAGATCCGACTGTCAGGTTCGAGCAGCATAGCGGTCAGCCAGAGGAGGTTCATCTAGAAAAGATTAAAATACACAAACCCACTATCCCTTACTACAAATCTAAATACCACCTTCAGGAAATCGAAATAATAGGGGTAATGGTCGGAGCTCGTGGTACCGTACCTCGTTTCTTTGTCGCCACGTGCAAGCGCTTCCAACTTCCAATGAAGCTCATCCCCGAAATTGCGATTCTCATCCTCCGGGGCTCCAACAAGATCCTGAGACACCGCCTCTACAGCTACAGCTCTGAAATGCCGCGCTAATTGTACTGTTCCTTTATTAATTACATTTTTCTTCCATTAATAGAACTGTACAGGAAACCTTGATATGTTTTACCTTGTACTTAGGGTCAACCTGTAAATACAGGAGGTTGTTATTAAATAAATGGAAATGTATAGGTTAAACGAGTGTTCCTGTTATTTAACTTTACTCACATCAGTGTTCCTGACACTCTGTCGATTCAAAGATGGTGGGAGCATGAATTTTGAAAATGTTATAGTAAGATATTACAGAGTTCAAAACGCCAACCATCTCTGGATGCAGGTTTATGGAGAATGATATAGATAACAGAACTTCTGTGAGATACAATGGGAGATGCGGAGTGGAAGCTCGTCATGTGATGGTAACCTGAAAGCAAGCAATTCTGCTGCATTATTGAGTACCAAGACTCGCTGCAGTGGCATCAATAAACCACAACATTGCTGCATGGCGCTATGAATCTTCATTGTGAGACTGTCTTCCAAGAGGGAAACTGGCTGCTCAAATATTAACAAGGGCATTCCTCAAACGTTTTAACTGTTCTTCTCCGTGTATGTGTCATGTCCACATTCTTATTGTTGTTTCTCGTCTGTATCGCATCGGCAGAGATGATCAGACGCTTGTATTCTGTGATATAGCCCTAGAAATGGCAATGTTAATTCTTGGGCTGGTATTCATATTTGTCAATTTTTACTTGTCTAAATAAAATACAAATTATCTGCAAAAAATGAAACAAATCTATGAAGTTATATATATCTACGTAATGCTAATGCACTGTGGATTATCGTGGTGACACGAAATTGCACAAATGTTTTGACTAGAAAAATGTACTGCAGCTTGCTCAAAAAGTGTAATTCCTAAATTCAAAATAATAATAAAATTTTCGATCATATGTACACAAAATTGGAACATGTCGCAAACAAACTGAGATATACAGATTGTCAATAATATATCTTCAATGTACTAGCAAGTGTTTCATCAGTCTGAAAGATATATTCTTGAAAATACTAGGCAAAATGTATTGGCATGCAAACTTTTGGAGGCTTGACCTTAGACTACGTTGTTACTAGCTGCCTCTGTGAATCAGTGGTAGAATGATGGCCTCCGGATCCCAAGATAATGGGTTCAAACCCGGCAGAGGTAGTGGGATTTTTGAAGGGCGGAAAAAAGTCCATTGGACCCACTCCATGTCATACGATGTCAGCATGTAAAAGATCTCTGGTGAAACATTTGGTGTTTACTCGACAACATTCATTAAAATCTCAGCCATAGACGCCCAAGAGAGTTCCGGTTTACTCTGCCTGCCATCTAGTGGGCCTAGAGTAAAACGGAACGTCAGATGGAAAGACCTGCACCCGGCTTTAAAAGCCATACGCCGTTTCATTTTTACCGAGTACGAATAATTATCTACAATCTGTTCAAAAATCAGTCCACGGTAATATGACTCGAGGACTATGAAAAAGAAGCAGCAATTCAGAAAGGAGTGAGACATGTTTGTCCCTCCTCCTTCCCAATGTTTATATAGTACAGGCGGATAAAGGAAATCAAAGAGGAATTTGGAAAGGGAATCACAATCCAAGGAGAGGAAATCAAAACCCTGAGATTTGCGAGTGATATTGATCTGACTTCAGAAGATCTGGAGAAATTGCTGAATGGTATGGACAGAATATTGGGGAAGGAATACAAGATAAAAATAAGTACGTCCAAAACAAAAATAATGCAGTGCTGTCGAACGAAGTCAAGTGATGCAGGAAATATTAGATCAGGCAATGAAGTCTTAAAGGAAGTAGACGAATATTGTTACTTGGGTTGTAAAATAACTAACAATGGCAGAAGTAAGGAGGACATAACATGCAGACTAGCACAAGCAAGGAAGACCTTCCTTAGGAAAGTAAATTAGCTCCCTTCGAACATTGATATAGGAATTAGAGGGATATTTTTGAAGATTTTCGTCTGGAGCGTGGCATTGTATGGAAGTGAAACATGGATGATAAGTAGCTCAGAAAGAAAGAGAATAGAATCTTATGAAATGTGGTGTTGCAGAAGAAGGCTGAAGGTAAGATGGATAGATACTGAATCATATTGGTAAGCGAAGATCGATTTCACTAAATTTCACGAGAAGAAGAAATAGAATGATTTGGACACATCTTAAGACAGCCAGAACTTGGTCAGTGGTTTTTGAGGAAAATTTTAGATGGAAGAATGGTAGGGGTAGACCAAGGTATAAATATGACACACAGATTAGAGCAGATGTAGGATGTAGCAGCTACGTAGAGATGAAAGGATTAGCACAGGATAGGGTTGTATGGACAGCTGCCGCCTCAAACCAATCTATGGACTAATGACCCAAACAACGTGACCAACTAAGGAGCGTGTATCGTTGTTTTATTTTTATTTTTATTTTTATTTATTTATTTACTTCTTTATGTATTCATGAGCCAACGGCCGTAGCCGTGTTGAAACACCTGATCCCGTGAGATCTCCGAAGTTAAGCAACATTGGGCGTGGTCAGGAGTTGGATGGGTTGCCACGCGCTGTTGGTGGGGGTAAGGGAATGGAGGAGCGGAAAGGAACTGACCACCCTACCGCACGTAAACTCCGGCTCAGCAACACCTCTGCGGAGGTTCGGACCTGCCTTCGGGCAGAATAACCTTTACCTTATGTATTCATGAAAGACCCTAACCAGCAATGCTCACTTTAAGGGGCTGTATAGATTGGATATATGCATTACATTTAAAATGTAAACATTGGATGGTATTAATTCGATCATACTCTAGTTGTGATATCTGTTAGTTACAACGGAATTTAAAATTGACACTACTACAATCGTACAAATAACAATATTTAAAAAAGTAGAATGACGTTGAAGGACACTAAACTATCGCCTAACTAATAACAAATACAATGTTTACATGTTTTAACTTATTAATTTACAGATATATTTTTAGACCAGGTAGGACTAAAACAATAATTTCCTTAAATAAAATTTTAAATTTATGTAATTTTTAAAATATATTTTATTTCATAAGGTATTTCGTTGTATATTTTAAACAATTATTATTATTATTATTATTATTATTATTATTATTATTATTATTAATATTATTACATCGTTATGCCCTACTCAGGAGCACGGTTGAACTTGCTTAGCTGATGTGTTGGCCTTATTTTCCTCCCCAAATCTCTTCATCCTCTCGCTGAGCTTCTTCCTTCGTTCTTCTGTCCAAGTTATAGTAGCTCTGGTGTTGGTTTGTCTTCAAAGTGGTGATTGTCGATTTTGGTTCTGAATTTACATCTGTCCTGTACAATGTCTTCTGATATATTGATTTCCTGGAGATGTGTTTCAATTTCACGAAGCCAGCTGTTCTTGGTTTTAGACGAAAGGGCCAGGTTGAAAATTCTTTTAGTTAGCCTGTTAGCAGTGATGTAGTTGGAACAAAATATTTACAGGAACTCAGCTTATTAATTCAGCAATTTCCAAATGGACTCGTATTAGATGTCAAAATCAGCGGCCTTATGTTTCCGACAAGTTGTTTCATCAGCTGAACGTTTCCCCTTTCGTAGCCATGACTTGACATATGGTTGTGGGTTAAATATTTGCACAGGGGGTCCAACGCTGCTTATGAAAATAAGTCCGCTTGATCTTGCAACCAGCACACTATTTCTCTTTTCGGCGTGGATCTCATTGTACACCCATGACGTTTCAGCGCTATGTATAGATTATAAGATATTCTTACTGAATGTAAAAATATTACGTCATTCTAAAGCGGCAAAATATTTTCCGGAACGGCGTTTCGGCCCATTCCGGTCCAACTAAACCACTGTCTGTTAGTGTTCATTCTGATAATGTGTCCATAAAATTTCAATCGTCTTTTCCGAAAAGTGTAAGAATTTGTTTCAGAATGACAATATATCTCCTGGGATGATTTTTTCTCCATATTCCATCTATACAAACTGGGCCAAAAATTTTTCGTAAAATTTTCCTTTCTTGTTACTCAATGTCTTTGGTTCAAGATCCACCACCAATGATTAAGGTTTCTGAGGCATATAACGCTTCAGGTTTGATCACTGTATTATAGTGTCTAAGTTTTTCATTCCGAGATATTGATTTTTTATTATACCTGTTCCAAGTGATCCTGTATGCTTTCTGTAATTCCTTCCATGTGCTGAGTTTTCTCATATTATTATTATTATTATTATTATTATTATTATTATTATTATTATTATTATTATTATTATTATTATTATTATTATTTGTCAGGTAGGTGTAATTTTGGTGTAACATTTATAATGATTGGGTAATGGAGAGGCTAATGACTACGACATCCCCGGGTCCTATGATCTCGATGTTTACCCGTAATCATCCCTCTGGATGCGACCACTCTCAGATAAGAGATCGTCTAGGTTAGTGGAGGAGGAGATTGTGTGTACGGAACAAAAAGTGGCATGTCATGGGCTCTCCAGGGAGCTTGTTACGGAGAGGAGTGGATAGAAATTGATAGTCATCATCACTTGAAATTTTAAAGCTTAAAACCTGTTTCAAAGGCAAGCAAGGAAAGGAAGGATTCCACAACCAGCATGCCATGTTGTATGTGAGGGACAGCCGATAGTAAGGGGGAGTTTGACGCACACTGATTTTGTCGTGGGTACATAACTTTTACTTACCAACTGAGTGGCAGCTTGGTTTGGGTCATGTAGCTGTCAGCTTGCATTCGGGAGATAGTGAGTTCGAACCCCACTGTCGGCAGACCTGAACAGGATACTTCTTTTCCCATTCTCACAAAGGCTCTACCTTAATTAAGGCCACGGTCGCTTCTTTCCCATTCCTAGCCCTTTCCTGTCCCATCGTCGCCATAAGACCTATCTGTGCCGGTGCGACGTAAAGAAAAAATTAAACTTATGTTGAAGTTCTCTGGTTATTAATTAATGGCGTATGGCCTCCAAAGAGGCTCGGTGCAGGTCCTTCGAGTTGACGGCCTGTGGGCGACCTGCGTGTCTGTGAGGATGGGGCCCTAGCTACGATCAGTTATACTGCTGAAGACGGCACACACACACACACACACACACACACACACACACACACACAACCAGCCGAGAGCCACTGGAAATAACCAATGAAGGTTAAAATCCCCGACCCGGCCGGGTATCGACTCCGGGACCCACTGGACCAAAGGCGAGCACACTAACCATTTAGCCATGGAGCCGGACGAAGTTCTCTGGTATGAGCTTTAATTTTCGATATTTTGGAGTTTCAAGTTTCAAACGCGCCGGGCTGAGTGGCTCAGACGGTTGAGGCGCTTGTCTTCTGATCCTAAATGCCTCAGTCCGGTGGTATCTGATAGTGCTCAAATACGTCAGCCTACTGTCGGTAGATTTACTGACACGTAAAAGAACTCCTGCGGGACTAAATTGCGGCACTCGGCGTCTCCGAAATCCGTAAAAATATTTTTTTACTACATGCTTTGCGTCGCACTGACACTGACGATGGGATAGGAACGGCCTAGGAGAGGGAAGGAGGCAGCCGTGGCCTTAAGGTACAGCCCCAGTATCTGCCTGGTGTGAAAATGGGAAATTACGGAAAAACATCTTCAGGTCTGCTCACAGTGGGGCTCGAACCCCCTATCTCCCAGATGCAAATTCACAGCTGCGCGCCCCCAACCGCACTACCAACTCACCCGGTGTAAAAGTAATTTGTGGGGTGTAAAGCATTTAACATTATTAATTTTCAGACACTAGTTATATGCCATCACATTGTCTACAATCCCTCCATCGGCATTCCTGAAGATGGATTTCCGTGGTTTTCCATTTTCACGCCAGGCAAATGGGGCCGTACCTTATTTAAAGCCTTGGTCGCTTCCTTCCCAACGCTATCCCTGTTTGTGCGTCGAAAAGCAAATTGCAATATACATATATATAATAAATAAATAGGTGAACAAAGAAGAGAATAAACAACTTAGATAACGAATATATAACCCAGTGAAATGGTGAGAGTACGAAATAGGAAATCACAGAAGACCCCCTTCAGAACTGCCGACAGTGATGATGTACACTATCTCCCGAATGCAAACTCACAGCTGCGCAATTCAAATCACGTAGCGGAATCGCTTGGTACTCCATACACTGGGAAAAGTTTAGGAAATATTATTATTATTATTATTATTATTATTATTATTATTATTATTGTAGAATTACATTTCAGTGCGTGAGTGTGTCTGTCCCGTTTGGTTCAACGGGAAAGTGTTGCGGTGAAGTCAACGCTGGATGCGCAGGAACTCTCTTTTAGAGGCTGACGTGAACCGGTGGAATCTTGTACCGGCGGCAGTTCCGTGCTAGTGGATTACTTAAGCCAACAAGGGCGTTCACTGTCCCGTGTTACCATAAGGGACTTCTATTATGTTCATTCGGCTATAATAGGAAAACAAACAATGCGTGCGCGAGAGGTCCTTCTTTTCATTTTGAAAGAAAAACCACCTTCCCCTCCCTCTCCTTTCTAGCTCAACAAACACACAGACAGACGGATATACCAAATAGACCGCTTCGTCTCCAAAGCACCAATGCATGACAATGCTCATTATTGATATAGTGGTTAAATGGTGAGAGGGTTGATGGTACATCGGTTATATCGAGGGCTGCGTTCCGATTAGTAAGAAAGAGATTTATATGTTGACATGAAGAGTGTATTGAGTTCCCCCCTTTTCTTTCTGTAGGGCGTGGAAATTACTGAAGAATGAAATAGGATTATCGTATCAAGACGGCTTCTCGAATCGATAATACACACAGGATCCACTTCCGTAAAAAGGAGCTGAATGTGTAAATCTTTCAAAAAGGGTGGTGGTTATAAAAATCGTAATAAAGAGACTACAGTTCTGAGGTGTTCTTTGAGGAACCAAGCCTACCTTTTTTCTTGAGAAAAATTTATCACTACCAAAATAGGTTGTTAGTTTTAACGTTCTCTTCCACTACCTTCCTACCAACTTATTCGTTACACTTCTGTTCTCACGTTTCGATTCTTGCTAACTAGTGCAGGGATGACGGCAGGGTAGATACTTAAAATGGTCCGTTACTGAGGACCTTCTCTTGTGAAGATATCCTGTTAGTTGTCCTTAGACGATGCACTTAGGTTTAGTACTGTTCTGTCACCCAGACTGATGGCAATTAGCCAGTATAGCCACCATTGAAGTGCAAATCTGACAGTTCAACAACACAAACAGTCATGCCACATATTGTGGATGTGATTGCGATTAGAATGAATTTCTGAATTGGATGTCCAGAAACACGAAGTACCGGGCGAGTTGGCCGTGCGGTTAGGGGCGCGCACCTCTGAGCTTGCATCCTGGAGATAGTGGGTTCGAGCCACTGTCGGCAGCCCTGAATGTGGTTTTCCGTGGTTTCCCATTTTCACACCAGGCAAATGCTGGGAATGTATGTTAATGAAGGTCACGGCCGCTTCTTTTCCACTCCTCGGCCTTTCCGATCCCATCGTCGCTATAAGATCTATCTGTATCGGAGCGACATTAAGCCACTTGTTAAAAAAAAGGCACACAAAGTTTTGAAATTTCGTACAGAACTACACTGCATTACTATAAGTAATCTTGGACATGAACCATTACGGTACGTCATTTATTGGAATTTCTAAAATATTTACGAATATATACAATGTAATATTTGGCTGCTGCCATTTCATGATGGATACAGTACTTTTGTATCCATCTCTTGGCACAGGCGAGAGTAAAGTTTAGCTTCCACCGAAGTCCCAGTCTCATCCATGGCTGTGACAATATGGAAGCTGCTGGGGTATGAGTGGTGCTGATTAATGACATTCAGAGCACGACTAGTGCATGAGTGTTATGAAAGGTGTTGCTCATAGGGTCAGTCGTTCTGCAATAGCATTTTCTCACCCAGTGAGGAAAGCAATGGCAAACTACCTCACTCCTCATCTTGCCTAGTACGCCTCATTTTGGTGCTGCCATTGGTTTTTGGGGTTTCCTTATAACCGCATAACATTTGGTGGTACTATTTGAGGATCCAACCAGCCTCTGGGCTGATGACCTAACAGACAGATAATGTGATATAAAATTTAAGACAGCTGGAAATGTTATCAGTGGAGAGTAAAAAATCGAATTAATGGAAAGAAATATTCGTAAATATTTTACTTCATGTTATGATAACAAAAAAGGAAAGGAAACTTCCATAACATTTGAAATAATGTTTTTACCTGCTTGACGAGCCACTTCTTGATGTTTTGTATTTATCCATGATTTTATTTTCGTCAGAGAAGCTGTGCCACATGCTGATTTTTATCAAAGTAAATGGGGCAAAGTGCATTTATGCGTAACTGTTTTTGAATGCTGAAAAACGGACATATCAAAGTCTGTATAAAGGAAAATACTATTCCTTTTTCAAAGATCTTTTCACGAAATAATTTATATAACAATAATATAATGTTGTTGTTTGAGTTATTCTTTCATAGACTTGTTTGAAGCAGTTTTTCATGCCACTTGTCCTGTTCACACCTTGGTCTACCCCTGCCGTTTTTACGACCTACGCCTCCCTCAAGAACCAGCTAAACAAGTCCCGGGTGTCTTTAGATTCATTACCTCTTCACTCGTGATTCGATCCATCCATCCGTCCGTCCGTCCGTCCATCCATCCATCCATCCACCCATCCATCCATCCATTGAATTATTATTATTATTATTATTAGTTATGTTATTATTATTGAAAAAACCTACAACCTGCTTTCCAGTCATTGACCGGGTCAGGGATGGAATGAATGAAACAGATACAGGCTATTAGTACAATGGGGTCGCCACTCCCAAGGTGATATTAATGACTGATAAATGCTATGAAATTATAATTGAGAGTGTTGCTAGAATGAAAGATGACAGGGAAAACCGGAGTACCCGGAGAAAAATCTGTCCCGCCTCCGCTTTGTCCAGCACAAATCTCGTATGGAGGGACAGGGATTTGAACTACGGTATCCAGCCGTTAGAGGCCGACGCGCTGCCGTCAGAGCCACGGAGGCTCCTATTATTATTATTATTATTATTATTATTATTATTATTATTATTATTATTATTATTGTTGTTGTACCGGTTGGTACACCTATACGCCGCACATTTGAAGTTTCTGCCTTAAAGTACTCCTCTACAGCTGAAACTCTGAACTTTAAAACTGAATAAATTCAACCGTTTATCAGAAGATGTCACTGTGTTAATTTCGAATTGTTTTTGTTTACTAATTACCAAGAAATGTGGACATTCTCTCACAGATGTCTCTACCAAAAACTATGATCATGCACCCTGGTGCGAAGTAAAGGAACTTTTCTTGAAGATATTTTGTATTTATAAGTTTGTTCTTTACTAAATGTTGTGCTTTCATTTGTGGGTTGGCAATATTAATCTTTCTTTCCGCCAGTTTTGAAATTAGCCAATCGTAAATTTCTGTCATTAATTTTCAGCCAATGGCGTCTCTCTTCCCCAATGTTGATGTGTAACTGTAAGCTACCCAATAAACGACTGTGGGTGTGTCTAAATCATTCATGAAAGGTCTCGAATCTTCCCCGAGAGTATAAAACTGCTGATTTTTCTTGCTCTCGGCCACTCGTACAACATCTACCTTAGAGTATGGAAGTATAGCAGGAGGCGGGAAGCGCCTCTTTCATCCGCCAACATCTTTATTTCTTGCTAACTCAGCAGTTTAGCCCTCGGGGAAGGTCCGAAACTTTTTCAATGTAACCTACCTTTCGAAAAATGTAACTTAGTGCCGGCTTACGTAAAAGTTTCTTATTATTTAACTGTAAATCGGGGATAGAGAGTGCTTTACCCTCTCGAGCTCCCCTTCATTTTGAGTTGAGGTGACTACGTTTTCATAACCGATTTTCTACTCTTAATGTATTAAACCTTTCTTATACGAGTCACCTCCAAGTTTGGGAATAGCCCCTGTATCATCGGCCTAGTGTCCCGTAGGTTTTATAAAGTTTCATGTAGGAGTGCAAGCAACGCCTCCATTCATCTTGGTATTTTGGGCCATTTAATTAAAATATTATTTTTCGCTTATGGCCCTGTAGGCTGGGTACGAGATACTCCTGTTAAATTATTGTAAGCTGTGCTTCGATGGCAAGGTATTGCCTTTAATAGGCTTGAAAAATTTCTTGTGTTTGAAAAGTGCCTCTGGGAGGCTTGAGGTTCAAAGTTGGGAGCAAGTGCTCCTTCAATGAAGGGGTTTTCTGCCCTTTGAATAAATGAGTGTACCTTGGTAATGTTGGGCTAGTAGCTCAAGGGTTGTGTAACTGAGGCTCGAAGCCAGAACGTGTAAATACCCCGAAACTTGTGCTTTCGTTTGTAAAGTTATCAGTGTACCTGTGTTTTTTTATTGTTATTTCACCTAGTGAAAATTTGTTAAATCTTATTGTCTATTGAAAATATAACCTTTATTGAAATTTTAATTCATCTTTCGGACTTGTAGTTAGACCCATTCCGGCCCGCACCTTCTTTGACCTCTGCATTCCACGGGTAACTCCGTAACAATTATTATTATTATTATTATTATTATTATTATTATTATTATTATTATTATTATTATTATTATTATACCGGGCGAGTTGGCCGTGCGCGAAGAGGCGAGCGGCTGTGAGCTTGCATCCGGGAGATAGTAGGTTCGAATCCCACTATTGGCAGCCCTGAAGATGGTTTTCCGTGGTTTCCCATTTTCACACCAGGCAAATGCTGGGGCTGTACCTTAATTAAGGCCACGGCCGCTTCCTTCCAACTCCTAGGCCTTTCCTATCCCATCGTCGCCATAAGACCTATCTGTGTCGGTGCGACGTAGAGCCCCTAATAAAAAATATTATTATTATTATTATTATTATTATTATTATTATTATTATTATTATTATTATTATTATTATTATTATTATTATTATTATTTTGTCATTGTTGCTGTTGCACTGATATTTACAAGAATATTTACAAAATCGGTACTGATGTGGTGAAGAGTGTCTAAATTTGTTTGAATTGATGTGGAAAGACCCGTAATGTAAATTATGTGATGCAAAATACAGGATGCCAGAATAAGCAGGAAATTAAGAGGACAGAACTAGAAAAGAAAAGAATTCGGTGATTGGCCCTCTGAAGGGCCATATGAAAATATGCAGGACCTACTACTTTTCGATGATTTTCGGACATGTTGAGGTGCCGAAATGTAGTCCCACAGAAGTTCTTTTACGTGCCAGTAAATCTACCTACGCGAGGCTGACGTATTTGAGTATCTTCAAATACCACCGAACTGAGCCAGGGTGGAACCTACCGGCGTCTCAACCGTCTGAGCCACTCATCCCGGCAAGAATTGACTATCTAAAGTGTGTCGTTCATTTCACTCTAAGTCAGATTAACGTCGGGCGACGTTCTCGCGAAATCCCAGCGGAACAATCCCACCTCTTATGGTACTAAAACTCTGATGAGCCTTGGCCTATAAGGCGCCCGCTGCTCAGTTTGAAAGCCTGCAGATTACAAGGTGACGCATGGTCAGCACGACGGATCCTCTCGATCGTTATTCTTGGCTTTCTAGACCGGGGCCGCCATCTCACCGTTAGATAGCTCCTCAATTACAATCACGCAGGCAGAATGGACATCGAACCAACTCTGATCTGGCGGGGTATCGAATGCGTGGCCACCGGGTGAGAGGCAGGCACGGCACTCATAGACAGTCCCTCCCCTCTTTAAAAAATGCCTTCTTTCTAATATTTTCCTTCATCAGGCCCTTACTCTATCTTCCCATATCCATGCTTACTGCCCTTCCATGCAACGCTGATCCTCCCAGTCAACCAACCCACAAAACGATGTCGAAGGAAATTGTCTTCCTATGGCTTGGGTGTCCCTTTTTAATCTTATACAGACTTGCTCTTAAATCTAGATGCATACAAAGATAGCCGCGTGTCTTAGCATTAAGATGAAGGATAAAATTCCAAAAATAATATTAGATAACTGGACACTGATATGTGGAAATTACATCAAAGTAACCTACATCATTTATTTTTCCTCTTCGTGTTGTGTTACTTTTTCCTTTTGGAATATTGCCAAACGAGTCTTTTTATAGTTCAAAATGAGACCTGAAATTTATGTTAGTGTAATTATTTATATAACAGCTGAGGAAGTAAGGAAATTTTTGAGCTGCTGGAATACGAGGGGAAATATTGTACTTGTAGTTTTAGTAACATTGAGGTACTCTCTGAGTCTGTGACAAAACCGAACAGCTTAGCTCAGCGCGTTGCAGCACTCGGGAGGCATGAAAATGAAAATCCACAGCCTGTTTCCAGGCTTCCGGGATTTGAACCACGGTGCCCAGCAGTGAGGGGCCGGCGCGCTGCCGCTTGAGCCACCAAGCAAGTGGCTGCAGTGTTTGGCTCAGGTAGCTATGAGCTTGCATTCGGGAAACACTAGGTTCGAGCCCCACTGCTTTTCCATGATTTCCCATTTACAACCCAGGAAAATGGTGGTGGATTAACTGAGGAAGAGAACCAGTACCTCTCCCAGACGGCCTCACCTGCTATGCTGAACAGGGTCCTTGTGGGGGAAGAGGGAAAGAAGTGGCCGTGGCCTTAAGTTAGGTACCATCCCGGCAACTGTCTGGAGGGAGAAAGGGAAACCACGGAAAACCACTTCGAGGATGGCTGAAGTGCGAATCGAACCCCTTTTACTCAGTTGACCTCCGGAGGCTGAGTGGACCCCGTCCCAGTCTTCGTAACACGCTTCAAATTTTGTGGGAGAGCCGGGAATTGAACCCGAGCCTTCAGGGATGGCAGCTACTCAGACATAGCACTACGCGACAGAGGCGGAATAAATTTATCAAGGGGTGACAGGAGATTGTGGTAGTCCAAAGAGTGAAAGACATAGAAAGACAAATAATATGAACAGAATGAAATGTCAAGAGAACACTAGTAGAATTGTGTAATATAAGTGAATATAAGGGCACAAAGCTTAGCAAAGAAGGATGAATTAGTGGTTGATGGGAGTGTACAAGAATAAAGCCATACGAGAAAAGAAACAAAACAAAAAAAAACGAATGTTGATGCATTTCATGCAATAAATATATGGAAGTGGTATAATTATATCATCTGTGAAGAAACAATACCTTGTATGACATAATGCATTTTTCTTCTTCTTATTCTTCTTCTTCTTCTTCTTAATCTGTTTACCCTCCAGGGTTGGGTTTTCCCTCTTACTTAGTGACGGACCCTACCTCCACCGCCTCAAGGGCAGTGTCCTGGAGTGTGAGACTTTGGGTCGAGGGATACAACCGAGGCGGATGACCAGTACCTTGCCCATGTGGCCCCACCTGCTATGCTGAACAGGGGCCTTGTCAGGGGATGGGAAGTTTTGGAAGGGATAGACAAGGAAGAGGGAAGGAAGTGGCCGTGGCCTTAAATTAGGTACCATCCCGGTATTTGCCTTGAGGAGAACTGGGAAACCACGGAAAATCGCTTCCAGGATGGCTCAGGAGGGAATCGAACCTTCTCTATTCAGTCGACCTCCAGAGGCCGATTGGACTCCATTCCAGCCCTCGTACCAGTTTCAAATTTCGTGGCAGAGCCCGGAATCGAACCCGAGCCCCCGGGGGTGGCAGCTAATCACACTGACCATTACACCACAGAGGCGGATCATAATGTATTTCTTGTTCATTACTGTCCTCAGGACTCGTCACCAGGGTGCGAAATCGCGGGGGGATGGGAGGGTCCCCCCCCACTAAAATTGCCCAGGGGGGATTCTTTCATTACAAAACGAGGAAAATGTAACACATGTATGACTGATATCAATGTCCTTTACTGTGCATATTTCCATAAAAACATCAACAATAATACACATAAGTTAGAAATAATAGGATGACTACCAGACCTTGAACAATAAAACCACGCAGCGCAGGCAACTCCGTACATGCAGCCTATTTTTCATGTTTCATTCTGGTAAGTACATATGAAACCCGGGAATAATTTTCCATTGAACATCATTCTTGTTATAACAACAGAATTCAAACAAAAACATTTTAAATTTACAAGGGGAGGGGGTAATTTGCTTAGAAAGGGGATTATATACCCCTACATACTGTTTGAAATAAACACTAGTAGATAAGCCCTACGATCCTTCTCCCCCCCACCACCACCACCATTTTTTTCCGATTTCGCACCCTGCTCGTCACTCCACCTTGTCGCATATGGATATGCTGTCCATCAGAACAATTTTCGTTGTGTTCATTTTCCTATGCATGTGTGTAAAGGAAAATGAAGCTTAACGTGCCGTACTATAGCAATGTATGTTTGTGCGACGTATTTACGCATTCCTACAGTAACTTATGATGTTCTTACGGTTAAAATGAGATAAGTGAAACTGAAAATGAACCAGAAATGTACTCACATACTGAGCTATTAAATGGACAATGCAAGAAGTCGGTAACAAACAGCAAAATTATGTAACATTATTAGAGCAATATACTAAAAGAATTATAAAGAAGGCGAAACCAGAGAAAGTATATCGTCGTTGCCGGGACAAAACCTCCTATGTGATGATATGTTTTGGAGATATACTGACCCGCAGCACATACCTTGTGAAGAGCGAGAATGCCTTGGCAATATGCACACATGATTAGCTGCCACCCCCGGAGGCCCGGGTTCGATTCCCGGCTCTGCCACGAAATTTGAAAAGTGGTACGAGGGCTGGAACGGGGTCCACTCAGCCTCGGGAGGTCAACTGAGTAGAGGTGGGTTCAATTCCCACCTCAGCCATCCTGGAAGTGGTTTTCCGTGGTTTCCCACTTCTCCTCCAGGCGAATGCCGGGATGGTACCTAACTTAAGGCCACGGCCGCTTCCGTCCCTCTTCCTTGCCTATCCCTTCCAATCTTCCCATCCCTCCACAAGGCCCCTGTTCAGCATAGCAAGTAAGGCCGCCTGGGCGAGGTACTGGTCATACTCCCCAGTTGTATCCCCCGACCAAGAGTCTGAAGCTCCAGGACACTGCCCTTGAGGTGGTAGAGGTGGGATCCCTCGCTAAACGTCCGAGGGAAAAACCGAACCTGGAGGGTAAACAGATACAGATGATGATGATGATATGCACACAATATTGCACCTTAGATGACAGAACCTTACCGGCCAAAGTTCTAAGCTAAATTTATTTCACATAGGAGGTTTTGTCCCGGCAGGGACGATATGTAGTTTATGAAGAGGTATCCTCGACTATATAACTTAGTTAAATTGCAGGAAATACCTGAGGAGGTTAAGCAAAGCAAAAGCAAAGTCACCTCCATACAGACCATGAAGGACCTTGGAGGAGTGGAAGGTAAAGGCTTCCACCATTGTTAACCTCGGCACGTGATGGTGTAGAGTGGTTAGCTCTACGCCCGGCCGCCTTTGGCCCCAGGAATTAACCTGGTACTCATTTTTGGTGTAGGCTGAGTGAACCTCAGGGCAATGTGCACCTCCGGATGTGGAAATCTCGTTTCTTAAATTTTACGACTTCCTGACGGGGATACGAACTCACGTCTTTCCGGGCGAACCGAGCACGCCTTTACCGCCTCGGCCAGGCAGCCCTGAGGAGGTTAAGGCTGCCCAAATTTTAAAGATATGTCCACCAAACGGGCATGGGATATGTAGTGGATTAGTAAAGTATAATCGCTAGTGGACCTGCACTGCTCCACAGCCTGTCGTAGCCGTACTGTTTTGCCTGCCTTTTTTTTAGTAGCTTTATGAACATTTAATATACGTAATGTAGTTTTTAACACTTTTTTCGATACTACGTTCTCTGCGCTTCGACCATTCGGACGTATCTGGATCTTAACATTTCCAAACGATCTTGCCCGAGATAGTGCAACACACAATTGGTCGCGGCTGAATACTGGTTCGGGTAAGTAGGCACCCACTTTCTCAAAAGTTTGTCCCTGTGCTTTATTAATGGTCATACAGAAGGCTAGTCGACTTGATACCTTTCAGCCTGTGCATGTGTTTTCTCTTAGCAGCACGTTCTGCCATCTGTTGAGCATATTTAGAAGCTGGGGAAGGTCAGAGAATCAAAGAGTGTATAGTATTATTCGATCATCAGAGGAAGTGTATACTCTTTGACTTGACATAGCTGCTTGCAATTACATTACTAAGGATGAAAATCAATTATATCAGAATATTAGTGAAAATGTTAGTCGCTTAACAAGTACAGTGTGTATTGCTGCTTAGGCTAAGCCTTCGCGTGCAATTATTGGAGTAATGGCGTGTGGCCTCTGAAGGGGCCTGGCGCAGGTCTTTCAAGTTGACGCCGTATACGCGACCTGCGCGTCTATGAAAATGGGGCCATAATTCTAATGCTGAAGACATCGCACACACCCAACCTCCGCACCATCGAAATTAACTAATGAAGGTTTAAATCACTGACCCGGCCGGTAATCGAACCACGTACCATCAGGACCAAAAGCCAGCACGCTAACCATTTAATAATGGAACCGGAGTGATCTTTAGTGATTTGATTTTATGATTTCTGTTACAAACAGTGGGAACAGTGGCAGGAAGATACTTGGAATAAGGAGATAAAGGCTAAGTTAGGAATGAAGTCAATGGATGAAGCTATACGCATAAACTGGCTTCGGTGGTGGGGTCATGTGAGGCGAATGGAGGAGGATAGGTTACCTAGGAGAATAATGGACTCAGTTATGAAGGGTAAGAGAAGTAGAGGGAGACCAAGACGACGATGGTTAGACTCGGTTTCTAAAGATTTAAAGATAAGAGGTATAGAACTAAATGAGACCGCAGCACTAGTTGCAAATAGAGGATTGTGAAGACATTTAGTAAATTCGCAGCGGTTTGCAGACAGCACGCTGGATGGCATAACGGTCTATAATGGTGATGTATATATGTTTGTATGTAAATTTGGCTGAACGTAGAGACCTTTCAATGTCTCATGATTCACTGGCAGGTAATTTCGGAGAGAATAAAACAGAAATGAAGCAAATTGGTCCAGTAAAACGGACGGACGGATTTGCCAAAGCTGTTTTTAGTAACCTCTTTTATTATATAGATTTCTTGTGCCATTTTGTTAATTGGAAATCCTTCTTCTTGTATTACTTCTTCTACCGCTTTCCCCACAGTTTTGGGGTCGTGAGTGGTGACTGCGTCGTACATATGTAATAAGGCTCTGTTTTACGGCAGGATGCCCTTACTGACGCCAACCCTATGTGGAGAGGTGTAATCACTATTTCGTGTTTCTGTGCTGGTTGGTCGTGTAGTGTTTTGTATGAATATGAGGGGTAAAGTAAGGGGACATACACGAACAAACAACCAGTCCCGAGCTACAAGAATTAATCAAACGCGATTAAAATCCTTGACCCGGCCGGCAATCGAACCCGGGACCCTCTGAACTGAAGGCCTCAACGCTGACCATTCAGTCAAGAACATTTTGTCAATTGAAATACGTTTGGTAACTTTAGTATTTACAAAATTAACTGAATGTAATTGTCATAATTACAGAGTACTTATATTCTCTCCCTCAATCAATCAATCAATCAATCAATCAATCAATAAATCAATCAATCAATCAATCACTACTGATCTGCATTTAGGGCAGTCGCCCAGGTGGCAGATTCCCTATCTGTTGTTTTCCTAGCCTTTTCCGAAATGATTTCAAAGAAATTGGAAATTTATTGAACATCTCCCTTGGTAAATTATTCCAATCCCTAACTCCCCTTCCTATAAGTGAATATTTGCCCCAGTTTGTCCTCTTGAATTCCAACTTTATCTTCATATTGTGATCTTTCCTACTTTTATAAACGCCACTCAAACTTATTCGTCTACTAATGTCATTCCACGCCATCTCTCCGCTGACAGCTCGGAACATACCACTTAGTCGAGCAGCTCTTCTTCTTTCTCTCAATTCTTCCCAACCCAAACTTTGCGACATTTTTGTAACGCTACTCTTTTGTCGGAAATCACCCAGAGCAAATCGAGCTGCTTTTCTTTGGATTTTTTCCAATTCTTGAATCAGGTAATCCTGGTGAGGGTCTCATACACTGGAACCATATCTAGTTGGCGTCTTACCAGAGACTTATATGCCCTCTCCTTTACATCCTTAGTACAACCCCTAAACACCCTAATAACCATGTGCAGAGATCTGTACCCTTTATTTACAATCCCATTTATGTGATTACCCCAATGAAGGTCTTTCCTTATATTAACACCTAGATACTTACAATGATCCCCAACAGGAACTTTCACCCCATCAACGCAGTAATTAAAACTGAGAGGACTTTTTCTATTTGTGAAACTCACAACCTGACTTTTAACCCCGTTTATCAACATACCATTGCCTGCTGTCCATCTCACAACACTATCGAGGTCACGTAGCAGTTGCTCAGAATGATCATCTGTGATGCTGTGGTTTCCCCCTTCCAACTGCCGGCAAATGTGGGGATGATGCCTTTCTGAAGCCCACAGTCGCTACCTTCCTTTCCATGCATGCACCATGACACCTACACCCACAAAATTTACTCTCACACAGTGAAAATCTCAACCCCATTGGGTGTACCAAAAAAAGCAGCTAAAGAAGTGTGCTTTCGAACATCTGGTACCTGGAGCTAAAAACCATACGCTGAAAGGAAAATCGGCGGAGGCAGTAATGACACTGCCGTTAAGTTGAAAGGCGTGAAAACATCAACAATAAAATATTCTATTGCGTCATTTTATGCTTGCGATGACTGCGAAGACATGTGCATCCTCCTTCCACCCACAACAGTTCTCTGTAATCGCCGATGTTGGCGATAACATGTTCTTAATGCACCAAGTAATATGTATTACTTATTTCTTCTGTGCCGGCCCCCGTGGTATAGGGGTAGCGTGCCTGCCTCTTACCCGGAGGCCCCGGGTTCGATTCCAGGCCAGGTCAGGGATTTTTACCTGGACCTGAGGGCTGGTTCGAGGTCCACTCAGCCTACGTGATTAGAATTGAGGAGCTATCTGACGGTGAGATGGCGGCCCCGGTCTAGAAGGCCAAGAATAACGGCCGAGAGGAAGCGTCGTGCTGACCACACGACACCTCGTAATCTGCAGGCCTTCGGGCTGAGCAGCGGTCGCTTGGTAGGCCAAGGCCCTTCAAGGGCTGTAGTGCCATGGGGTTTGGTTTGGTTTGGTTTATTTCTCCTGTAATCGTTAATTGATCTTCAAATCCATTTTCATCTCTACTTAGTATAAAATAAAGTCCTCGATCCTGCCTGTTTGTGACAGGTAATTTCTCGATAAATGTTTATTTATAGAGACTTTCATCTATAACTACAGGCAGTCGAGCAGTAACGATTTCATTGAAACAAGTCGAAAAAAATAACGGCCGTTCGCGCGTCTTTTCTAACTTACAATGACTAAATCTTTAAAGATACATTTATACAATGCCGGTAAGAACTGTTCAGCATAAGTAGTAAGATTTATTAAAAAATAAATCATCTGTCCTGCAGTAAAGTGAAATGGCGTATGGCTTTTAGTGCCGGGAGTGTCCGATGACAAGTTCGGTTCGCCAAATGCAGGTTTTTTGATTTGACATCGGTGGGCGACCTACGCGTCGTGATGAGGATGAAATGATGATTAAGACGACACGTACACCCAGCTTCCGTGCCACCGAAATCAAAGGCCAGCACGCTAACCATTTTAGTGTTGGCTACTGAATGCATGATTCGAAGCAGTGTATCGATTCATTCAAGTGTCGGAATGAATCGATTCACAGGAACGGCGAGCTCACGGCACACGATTCAGCTTACTCCCAGCGGACAGTGCTGAGTGGCGCACTCACTGGACGTTGACGGGGAGCTTCCGCTGCAGCGAGACAGTGAATCATGGCACATCGAAAGAATCGTGAACGAGCGCGGCTCAGTGAGACACAAGATACACACGGTTCCTTATCGGCTCACTGCAGCGAGACATACAGTGAGCCATGCTACACTGAAAGAATCGTATGCTATAATGGACTCTCGAGCTCAGCTCATTTGAAAATAATACCCATTTGCATTCACTGTCCTCTTCTTACAGGGAGGTTAAAATAATAGATGGATTTATTTGCAGTGTTAAAAAGGTAGTCACAACATAATTCTGAAGTAGCTAGTAAGTAGGCTATTAGGTTATACTATTTATTAGTTTAATGAATCTTAGTATTATAACTTAGTTGACATTTGACAATTAAACTCGACTCTAGCCTGCCCTATGACTATGAGTCATGCTCATGACCACTCAAAAGTACCTGTTTTATATTGGGAAGAACGGCTCAGTATTTTCTCAGTTCATATGTCACATCGTTGCATAAGACTTCAATCATATGTGGACAGACGCAATAACAGTATGTTGAATCAGAAAACCAGCGGACTACTGTACATCTCGGGTAGCCTATACAAAATATGACGATTAAAAAAATCCTCAGCTGATAGAATAATACATATTTTCAAAAATGACTGAGCGAGTTGTCGTGCGGTTAATATCGCGTGGCTATGCGCTTGCATTCGGGGGATGGTGGGTTCGAATCCCACCGTCGGCAGCCGTTAAGATGGTTTTCCGTACTTTCCCCATTTTCACACCAGGAAATGCTTGGACTGTTCCTTAATTCAGGCTACGGCTGCTACCTTCCTAATCCTAACCTCTCCCACCCTGCGTCGCGGGAAACCTTCGATGTATCAGAGTAGCATTTTTTCTAAGAAAGGAGTTCATAGTATGAAGACCAGATGGCAGCTGCGAGCACTGAATGCTGTTGCTGCTGTCTTACTATACTGAAATTCAAGTTAAGAGCTTAGGAAAAGTATCCTTCCGCATGTGAGCACGTCCCCTGTTCCCCCTTCCCATCTCCGCCACAACCAGCTTATCATTAACGCCGTGCGTCCATCTGACAAGTACAGTACTTCATTCTGAAATAGTGAAGCATCAAACGAAATCACTGCCTTTCACATAGCTGTACTTTGATTACGTACCATACCTATTTATTCCTTCATTGACCATATAAAACCTACAGATTACTGACGAATTCCGAGGCAAGAGAAGCAAGAATTATTTTTGTTTCATAATGCGATTTGTGTGAGGCACATGGAGACTTACAACATACGTATACGATTCCGCTCTCTTGCAACGACTGTCAGTGGCAGTTTCTCATAGTTAAAAAAGCTGAAAAACCCACCGGTGAGTGGGATTGCAAAATACAATGCTTCCAGGAATGTTGTAAATATTGTAGTCTCGTCATTCGGAAGGTAAAAACGAACTCATGATCCTCTCATGACAACATTTCTGTAGGTAGAATGCGGTTGCGAATATAAAGTAAAGTACACATTATTATTATTATTATTATTATTATTATTATTATTATTATTATTATTATTATTATTATCATCATCATCGAATACGCCAAAGATCCTATTCCCATACCGTGTTAAGGCCCTTCCTGTTTTATTTACGGCGAGTGCTGAGCTGACACATCGTTCTTTCCCTGGAGACTTGGATTTTCCATTCCAAGCGAGCGGCGTAAACACTGTGCACAGAAATGCCGATCAGCTGCGCGGACTTTTTCACGTCTTCCACAGTTCACAGTGGATTCTAATCTCGTAGGCTACTGTAAACGTTTAAAACAATTTGGTTTAGATTTTCTACTTTATTTTCCTCTACTTTTGTTAGCTTTAAAGTATTTCACAGGGAACTCAAGCGTCTTGAGCGTCACACACGTCTTGCTTACAGCTGGCAGCCATTATGAATACTGAACAGTGAACACGCTGTTGCAGCCAGTATTGCCAACAGTTTTCTTGGATCCATCTTCAACGTCCCACCTATTATGCGAACTTATCAACAGTGGAATGAGCTCGAACAAACTTACTAAGTACACAGTGCAATAAGATATCAATATCATATTAAATCATTATTATTTTGCTACATACACCACTGAGAACAATAACTATTCACAGCCATCTACGTATGAAATATAAGAGTTGGAAACGAACCCGAATAACATACAACCTGTGATATATTTTCCATATTTATACAGGGCAAAAATTTTAATTCATCAAGTCAGTTCACCAGAATATCTAACCAAACTGAAGGAAGCTCCTGACTTCAGGAACAAGTAACAAACCTAGGGAACTATTTGGCGCTGCGGAAGCCTTTTCACCGACCAGAAGTCTGACTAACATCAAAGGGACCGCTAAGATCTTAAGATGACTGTCAGTATAGCACATACTACACAGATGCAGCAGATGCAGTAGGAGCGGTGACCATTGAGCCGTGAATCGGATCACTGTATCGATTCAGTAACGTGAACGAAATCAAATGAATCGATTCAGTAAAATGAATCGAATGTCCTATCACTAAACCATTTAGCCATAGAGCCGGACCGTCCTCTAATGAGGATGACCATAAGGTCCGGAATACATACCTTACAGTGTATAATTACAATAATGAAATTAATTCTTTTCCTGGAAAATTCATCGTAGAGACTTCAGGTATAAATGCAACTGAATAATTTGCACAGAATCTCTTCCGATCTGTAATTTCTCTACGTCATAAAAATGACTTTTTAAAAATTTTTGAAGGATAGCGTCCGTGTTATTCTGCAGGGTACCTCCGGATCCAAACAGGAGGCCTCTGACAACCCACTGACCAAGAGCAATATTATATTTGACTGCTAGATATGGCAGACGTGATGTATAAATTGACTGTTTTTCCAGATTAACATCCTGCGTTTGTTGCAGGTCCCTCTCGAAGCGAATGGTAGGATCTAACACGATCGCTTTATTCTCTTATTGATGATGTCCACTCTTCTCGTTAAGTCGTCGGTAGAGACGCAGTGAACTTCTTTGTGCACCTCACATCCACGCTGCCTCGGGCCTTGAGCAGTTGATGTCCTTACTCGATGGTGACGATTGTTACGCTGTAATTCGGTGCTCCTGCAGAACCCCAGCACATGTTCAAGCATACATCTATCTTTAACACATATTCTACTATAAGTAATGAAATGTCGTATGGCTTTTAGTGCCGGGATATCCCAGGACGGGTTCGGCTCGCCAGGTGCAGGTCTTTCTATTTGACTCCCGTAGGCGACCTGCGCGTCGTGATGAGGATGAAATGATGACGAAGACAACACATACACCCAGCCCCCGTGCCGTTGGAATTAACCAATTAAGGTTAAAATCCCCGACCCGACCGGGAATCGAACGCGGGACCCTCTGAACAGAAGGCCAGGACGCTGACCGTTCAGCCAACGAGTGTTTTTATGTTATAGTAACGATTTAAACGAAGCAAGTCGAAGAAAGAAAACAACCGTTTATGCGCCTATTTTAGCTTGTCTGTTAATTCATCAGCCCAGAGGCTGGTTGGATCCTCAAATAGCACCACCAAAGGTTATGCGGTTATAAGGAAACCCAAAAAACCATTGGCAGCACCAAAATGAGGCGTACTAGGCAAGATGAGGAGTGAGGTAGTTTGCCGTTGCTTTCCTCACTGGGCCAGAAAGTACTATTGCAGCACAACTGACCCTATGAGCAGCACCTTTCGTAACACTCAGATGCACTAGTCATGAATGTCATTACTCAACACTACCCATACCCCAGCAGCTTCCATATTGTCACATCCATGGATGAGACTGGGACTTCGGTGGAAGCTACACTTTACTCTGGCCTGTGCCAAGAGATGGATGCAAAAGTACTGTATCCATCAAGAAATGACAGCAGGCAGCTATTTTAGCTTACGCTGGCTAAACCATTAAAGATAAATCTATACTTTAGCCTAAGGGTAAGAATTCTTCGGCATAATTTCTACAAAATAGTCAGCGACTGCATATAACTATCTTTAACATACTGCCCGATATGTCAGCTCTTATTTTACAGTTTGCAGTAAAATAACCGCCAAATGTTAAACAATTTTTAAATGAATATCAGTTAAAATGAAAATTCACAGCCTGTTTCCGGTCATTAGACCACGTCAGGAATGGAATGAATGAAGGCGCCCCCTCCCCCATCTAGCGGCGTGGATAGGAATTGTGCCGGCTGCCGAAGCCTGTCGCACTCTTCTGTCTTCACCGTGTCGGAAAGCCTACTGGGGAGTGGGAAACCATGCTTCCTGCAGCACTCTAGCAGGCGTAGGGATGGAAGTTGTTGAGCCCGAGGTTGGGACCCTACGATTGCCAGTCAATTTCCAGTACCTTGTGTTCCGCAAATCTCCCAGCTATATGTTAGGGAAAAACATCCTACTGAAACACACAGTTACTTTTTTTTTTTTTTTGTTATGGGTTTAAATGACTGACAGATGATATGAAATGATATTGGAGAGTGTTGCTGGAATGAAAGATTACAAGAAAAACGGGAGTACCCAGAGAAAAACCTGTCCCACCTTCGCTTTGTCACTCTCGCGTGGAGTGACCGAGATTTGAACCACGGAACCCAGCGGTGTGAGTCCAGTGCGTTGTCTCCTGAGCCACGCAGACTCATAGAAGTTACACATATTCTAAATGCTCGAAATAATCTACCTGTTCCAGCTCTGTATTTTTTATTCACTTTGCTTTATGTCGCACCGACACAAATATATCTTATGGCGACGATGGGATAGGAAAGGCGTACGCGGCCGTGGCCTTAAATAAAGTACAGCCTGGTGTGAAAATGGGAAACCATCTTCAGGGCTGCCGACAGTGGGACTCGAACCCACTATCTCCTGGATGCAAGCTCACAGCTGCGCGCCCCTAACCGCCGGCCAAACTCACCGGGTGCTTTGTATTTCTAACCTGACATCAATTTTGTTTGGTTTCTATTTTTACCCACTCACGTCACTGTATTCTTGGAAAGGCTAATTTTAAAATCATACTAATTGCACCTAATTTTAGGCACTGAAATATTAGACTGTAGGCTTCCAGAATGATCTGCCACTAAGACCAAGTCATCCGCATGGAGACCCAGCTTAACAAAGGAAAAAAATAGGTTAGTATTCATTCGATTGTTAAATATGCTACAATTGTTGTTGACAATTGCTGCACATATCCCAGTATTGGCATGCTTTCTGGCAACCAGAAGCAACTTCAATAATGTCGGAATTTTAATAATTTTAATATTCTAAAGTAAAAAAATTCAAAATTTCCCGCCTTCTTAACAGAATATCACTATTTTCCTTATACATTCCAAGTTTACAAGAATTTTCGTACTTTTCCTATTTTAATGTGTGTATCAAAACTCCAGATACAAAATGAACCTCGATCATTAACATAGACTGTGATTTGGATTTTTGTCGCGTTTTTATTCCGAGCACCAGAAAATATTAATAGCTTTTTAAATGAAAATGTAATATAAAATCGAATTTAAATCCTATTGATCTGAATGAGGTACAGATTGTAGTACAACATTATGGGAGGATACTCTGAAAAAATCATAATTATCCGTGAATCAGTAAGAGAGTTATGAAGGAAACCGTGATATATTGTTAAAAAGGCGGTAAATTTTGAACATTTTTTTTAAAATGTTATAAATAGAATTCTGACATTATTGAAGTTGCTTCTGATTGCTATTAAGCATGCCAATCCTGGGGTATGTACAGCATTTGTCAACAACGTTTGTAGCATATATAACAATCGAATGAATATTGGCCTATTTTCCCCGTGTTGAGCTAGGCCTCCCCCTTCAGCAGATGATGTATATAAACTATGAACAACAAAGGTGAAGAAAAAAAAATATTGGAAAATTGTGTCCAAATGTTGACGCAGGATTATGTCCCTTACTCACTGACCTTGAAGGAGTCTCTGGCTGGAATGCTGCGTCTCTGTCAGTGAGTTCCCCACCTCCCGAGATTAAAATGCTGCTAACACGAGTAAAATATGTAAGTATACACTATCTGATCCAAAGTGTCCGGAAACCTACTCGAAACTGTCTTCTTAGTGTTCTTCGGATATAGTGGACAGTAATATGGCTTTCTCCTTTATTACAGCTTGAACTCTGTGGAGGAGACTGTCTTCACCGTGTCGGAAAGCCTACTGGGGAGTGGGGAACCATGCTTCCTGCAGCACTCTAGCAGGCGTAGTGATGGAAGTTGTTGAGCCCAGTACCTTGTATTCCGCAAATCTCCCAGCTAAATGTTAGGGAAAAATATCCTACTGAAACACACAGTTACTTTTTTTTTTTTTGCTAGGTCTTATGGCGACGATTGGATAAGGAAGGCCTAGGAATGGGAAGGAAGCGGCTGCGGCCTTAATTAAGGCACAGCCCCAACATTTGCCTGGTGTGAAAATGGGAAACCACCAAGCTCGATAGCTGCAGTAGCTTAAGTGCGGCCAGTATCCAGTATTCGGGAGATAGTGGGTTCGAACCCCACTGTCGGCAGCCCTGAAGATGGTTTTCCGTAGTTTCCCATTCTCACACCGGGAAAATGCTGGCGTTGTACCTTAATTAAGGCCACAGCCGCTTCCTTCACTGTCCCATCGTCGCCATTAAGACCTGTCTGTGTCGGTGCGACGTAAGGCAACTTATAAAAAACAGACTTGTGAGATAAATAAATACTATTAAGATTGTCCTTAATATTTGTTTACCGAGCTCGATAGCTGCAGTCGCTTAAGTGCGGCCAGTATCCAGTAATCGGGAGATAATGGGTTCGAGCCCCACTGTCGGCAGCCCTGAAGATGGTTTTCCGTGGTTTCCCATTTTCACACCAGGCAAATGCCGGGGCTGTACCTTAATTAAGGCCACGGCCGCTTCCTTCCACTTCCTAGGCCTTTCCTATCCCATCGTCGCCATAAGACCTATCTGTGTCGGTGCGACGTAAAGCAAATAGCAAAATTTAAAAAAATATTTGTTTAGAAAAGAAAGACCGTCTGATTTGCAATGGAGGAAATGTAATTATATTAACTTGTTTGATGTGTCGAAACGACAAACAATCCACAGTTCTACCTCTTCAAGCAAGCAACTCAATGCTGAAAACATCCCAGGGATATACCTACGAATTTTAGGCGAATAAAATATGACAAAGTATGAGAATATATTCTTTATGTATTCATAAACATTACATTCCTTTTCGTAATCGTTATCCGATCGATTAGATTAGCAGTTTGCCTTTTTCTACCACTACGAGCGCTAATGTGAGTCAGTGCAGGGTTTCTTGTAAGTACATTCGGTGTGGATATTCTTCAAAAACTCAAGAAACGCCTAAGGGTATCGAACCATGGAAAGTATTATGTAAATAAGTTAATGTGGCAAGGACTTGAATAAAAAAAGAAACGGGTAGAGAAACTAGCGATTTTAGGCTGTTTTTCCGGAACTGCATTTACGCCGGAGTGATTTTTTTTATTTTGTTTGATAGAGCTATCCAAGACTCGCAATTTAAAACCTTTCCCGGCCCTTTACCCCTTCAACTTTCGGCACATTTGAGGAAATTGCTTAATTTTACTTAATCTAATAAGAAATATTTTCAACGTTAAAAATATTAAAGGTTTTGTAGTAAAGGGAACGTAGAAACTTGTTTTATTACAATTACAATAGCATTCACTTGCTTCAAATTATTGCAGAATATTAATAAATGTTCCTTACTAAGGTAACAAATAATGTATTCAATGCAGAAGGTTTTGTAAAAGGTCTCAAATTTCTCGTTTAAAATGCTATATTGATATGATCGTTGAACGTTAGCTTATTATCAAAAATGATACGTAGATCGATAATTTGGTTTTCCTAAAGTGATATTTGACATTATTTTTTCGATAGTACAAAGTAGCCTTACTATTACTACTATAAAAGGCGGAGGCGGGGAGATTCGTTACAGTCAAGGAGATGCGCGGAGAAGGTGAGGGGTTGACGGCCGTGGCCTATACTAGGAACTGTCTCGACATTCGTCTCAGTGCAGGAGAATGGAAAACCACGGAAAACCTTCTCAGGGCAGCCGACGGTTGGGGCCAGCTATGAGGTCCAGCCCTATCCCGTATCCCGAATGCAGAGGCGTAGAGCCACTTTAGAGCTGTGGCCACCCCTCCTCTGCTCGGTTGAACGGTTAGAGTGCAGAGCTGTTGGACCACGGACCAACCGTTGTCACTTGTGGGCCGAGACCCACTCTGCATCTACCGACCCAAAGTAGTTCTTGGTCTTGTCCACCTCGAATTACGGAGAGTCTGCTGTATTCGGGAGAGAGGGACAACATCTAACCCGCAGTGGCATTGAGGTTGGCTATTGCCTTACCAAGGGCGTACCTGTTAGAGTAACGGGTGCTTATTTAAAGCTGTCAGATCGTGAGAAATTGCTTTATAGACTCCAGAGCAGATGGATTGTTTTCATAAAGAAAATGAGATATAAACACAAGCTTAGTGGCGGAGATTTTTCATTTAAATTTCTCTTTGCAGTGATACCTCAAGGGGACAGGAATGTGAAAGCAGAACAGAGGAATGGGAGATGAATTTAAATAAAAAAGAAAATAAATGTACTATTGCCATGTGTGTATGTTGCCATCAGAGAGGTGTCGGTACAGCAAATCGTAATCTCCATCGCCGGAATGATTTGAATAACTGCCTCTTAGTGAAGTAGCTGGAGGCTAGGAATTGTCTGTCTCTCTGCGTGTTGTTTGACCTTGTTCCACCTCTCCTTTTCCGTCCTCCTCTCTTTTGCTTTCTTTCTTTCTTTCCTTACCAACAAACAGTCCGCTGTCTTTTTCTTAGACGACAATGTGCAGGACGAAACTCACATTTCTCAGACGCAAAGGTCACCCATCTGTAGGCAATAAAAAGGGGAAAAAAAGTGTGTTATCTCCTATATAAAGATTAAAATTCTCTTTAAGATTATTCAAATTCAAATTTACGGCTTCACCGTGGACTTGTCATTTGTGGAATCTGAGTTCGAATCACATTCCAAGATTACGTTCATTAATCTCCTAGTCGAATCTAATCTTTAATTATTTCTCACAAAGTAGCGTGACTGCCCCTTAATTGTTAGGAGATTAAAAAAACACCCATCACAATTTAGGACCTTCGCAGTCTAGTTTTTGCAATGGACTCCTGAAAACTAATAGCTGTTCCTGAATGCATATCTTCTACTGATTTAGATACTATATTTTTAATGTAGAAAACATAGCTGATAAATTAGGGGTCTCCATATTACGAAAAACGTAAAAAGTTAGAACTTTCCTCAATTGTGCCAAAAGTTCAAGGGCTAATGGACCCGGAAAGTTTTTAAATTGGGAATTCTGGATAATTCTATCAAACTAAAAAGAATTCGAAAATCATTTCCGGCCTAAATGCAGCTCTGAAAAAAACTGCCTAAAATTGCTTGTTTCTTTGCTCGTTTTCTTTTTTATTCAAATCCTAGCCAAATCAACTTATTTACATAATTATTTCTGTAATGTGTTCCTTGGTTCAATACCTTCAGGCGTTTTATGAGTTTCTAAAAACTGTCCACACCGAATGTAGTTATAAGAGCTTAAGTGAAACTCTGCACTGATTTATGTATTAGCGCTCGTTGTGGTGCTTAAGTGAAACAATGCATTGACTCACATTAGCGCTCGTTGTGGTGCTTACGTGAAACAATGCATTGACTATATTAGCGCTCGCAGTGGTGCTTACGTGAAACAGTGCATTGACTACATTAGCGCTCGTAGTGGTGCTTAAGTGAAACAATGCATTGACTACATTAGCGCTCGTAGTGGTGCTTAAGTGAAACAATGCATTGTAGCGCTCGTAGTGGTGCTTACGTGAAACAATGCATTGACTACATTAGCGCTCGTAGTGGTGCTTAAGTGAAACAATGCATTGACTACATTAGCGCTCGTAGTGGTGCTTAAGTGAAACAATGCATTGTAGCGCTCGTAGTGGTGCTTACGTGAAACAATGCATTGACTACATTAGCGCTCGTAGTGGTGCTTAAGTGAAACAATGCATTGACTACATTAGCGCTCGTAGTGGTGCTTACGTGAAACAATGCATTGTAGCGCTCGTAGTGGTGCTTACGTGAAACAATGCATTGACTACATTAGCGCTCGTAGTGGTGCTTAAGTGAAACAATGCATTGACTACATTAGCGCTCGTAGTGGTGCTTACGTGAAACAATGCATTGACTACATTAGCGCTCGTAGTGGTGCTTACGTGAAACAATGCATTGTAGCGCTCGTAGTGGTGCTTACGTGAAACAATGCATTGTAGCGCTCGTAGTGGTGCTTACGTGAAACAATGCATTGACTACATTAGCGCTCGCAGTGGTGCTTAAGTGAAACAATGCATTGACTACATTAACGCTCGCAGTGGTGCTTACGTGAAACAATGCATTGACTACATTAGCGCTCGCAGTGGTGCTTAAGTGAAACAATGCATTGTAGCGCTCGTAGTGGTGCTTACGTGAACCAATGCATTGACTATATTAGCGCTCGCAGTGGTGCTTACGTGAAACAATGCATGGACTACATTAGCGGTCGTTGTGGTGCTTAAGTGAAACTCTGCATTGACTCACATTAGCGCTCGTTGTGGTGCTTAAGTGAAACTCTGCATTGACTCACATTAGCGCTCGTTGTGGTGCTTACGTGAAACAATGCATTGACTACATTAGCGCTCGTAGTGGTGCTTAAGTGAAACAATGCATTGTAGCGCTCGTAGTGGTGCTTACGTGAAACAATGCATTGACTACATTAGCGCTCGCAGTGGTGCTTAAGTGAAACAATGCATTGTAGCGCTCGTAGTGGTGCTTACGTGAACCAGTGCATTGACTATATTAGCGCTCGCAGTGGTGCTTACGTGAAACAATGCATTGACTACATTAGCGCTCGCAGTGGTGCTTAATTGAAACAATTCATTGACTACATTAGCGCTCGTAGTGGTGCTTACGTGAAACAATTCATTGACTACATTAGCGCTCGTAGTGGTGCTTACGTGAAACAATGCATTGACTACATTAGCGCTCGCAGTGGTGCTTAAGTGAAACAATGCATTGACTACATTAACGCTCGCAGTGGTGCTTACGTGAAACAATGCATTGACTACATTAGCGCTCGCAGTGGTGCTTAAGTGAAACAATGCATTGTAGCGCTCGTAGTGGTGCTTACGTGAACCAATGCATTGACTATATTAGCGCTCGCAGTGGTGCTTACGTGAAACAATGCATTGACTACATTAGCGCTCGTTGTGGTGCTTAAGTGAAACTCTGCATTGACTCACATTAGCGCTCGTTGTGGTGCTTAAGTGAAACTCTGCATTGACTCACATTAGCGCTCGTTGTGGTGCTTACGTGAAACAATGCATTGACTACATTAGCGCTCGTAGTGGTGCTTAAGTGAAACAATGCATTGTAGCGCTCGTAGTGGTGCTTACGTGAAACAATGCATTGACTACATTAGCGCTCGCAGTGGTGCTTAAGTGAAACAATGCATTGTAGCGCTCGTAGTGGTGCTTACGTGAACCAGTGCATTGACTATATTAGCGCTCGCAGTGGTGCTTACGTGAAACAATGCATTGACTACATTAGCGCTCGCAGTGGTGCTTAATTGAAACAATTCATTGACTACATTAGCGCTCGTAGTGGTGCTTACGTGAAACAATTCATTGACTACATTAGCGCTCGTAGTGGTGCTTACGTGAAACAATGCATTGACTACATTAGCGTTCGCAGTGGTGCTTAAGTGAAACAATGCATTGACTACATTAGCGCTTCTAGTAGTAGAAAAAGGCAAACTGCTAATGTAATCACGGCCGACTTGATGCGTTGCTCTAGCTAGCTCTTTACATCCAGTCGGCCGTGATCTAATCAACCGGATAACGATGATTAGAACAGGATTGTATTTTTTAGGAATAAATAAAGAACATACACTCATACTTTATTGTATTATATTCACCTAAAATTCGCAGCTCTTCTTATCCCTAGGATATTTTCAACATTGAGTTGCTTGCCTGAATGGATTTTTCTTTTATTAAATACAAAACTTGAACAGGGAAGATGGCTTCAAGTTATCAAAGACATGGAGATCTGTAATCCAGAAACTGTCGACAGAGGCCGGTGAGTCAGTAACATCGCCCCCGACCACCACAGCACAGCGCGACGATCCCTGAGTCCAGTCATTAGGGAGCCCTTAGCAGTGTTGCCAACTTATATTTTCAAGATCCGTTAAATACTACTAAAAACCGCTAAAATTCTGACAAGAAATCCGATCTCAAATAATGAGCAATAATAATAATCATAATAATAATAATAATAGTCATAATAATAAGAATAATAATAATAATAATAATAATAATAATAATAATAATAATAATAAAAGTAACTGTCTGCACTCACCTGATCTGTGAGTTTCACTGGGATTAATTCCCTGCCTGCGAGCCGGCGAGGCAAAACTTGTAGCCGTTTTACTGCCGGATGCAAACTAGGTGAATCCCCTACCTCAAGGCCCACAACAGAACAGGCCAGTTCATTAAACGGTCTTCCTTCTTAGCATGAATATAAATGCTACTCTCTCACAGTTTCATTATCTGTCGTCATTCGCCAACAAAGAGATAAGTACCATGTTACCATGATCTCATAACATCAAATCCAAACATGTTTTCCTCATGTGACTGCTAGCTCCTGACAAGAAATACGGAATAGCTCGGAGGCAGACTGAAGTGCAAATTTTTAAAAAGACGTAAAATGGATAAAACACTAAATTCCACTATAATAATTCCGCCAAAAAATCCGCTGTCCGCTAAATGATATATTTCTCCGCCGACAGTCTTCTGATTGCGCCAAATTTAGTGGAAAATCTGCTAAGTTGGCAACACTGGCCCCTAACCATTACATTTTTATTCCATTTTATCAGGCTGAAACTAGGAATTATTAAAACTAGCAGGTTGGTCCGTGGTCCAACAGCTCTGCACTGCGACCGGCCAACCGAACAAAGCACGGGTGGCCACGACTCTACCGTGGCTCTACGCGTCTGCATTCGGGATACGAAGCACTGACTCACATTAGCGCTCGTAGTGGTGCTTAAGTGAAACAATACATTGACTATATTAGCGCTCGTAGTGGTGCTTAAGTGAAACGATGCATTGACTACATTAGCGCTCGTAGTGGTGCTTACGTGAAACAATGCATTGACTACATTAGCGCTCGTAGTGGTGCTTAAGTGAAACAATACATTGACTCACATTAGCGCTCGTGGTGGTGCTTAAGTGAAACAATGCATTGACTACATTAGCGCTCGTAGTGGTGCTTAAGTGAAACAATACATTGACTCACATTAGCGCTCGTAGTGGTGCTTAAGTGAAACAATACATTGACTACATTAGCGCTCGTAGTGGTGCTTAAGTGAAACAATACATTGACTACATTAGCGCTCGTAGTGGTGCTTAAGTGAAACAATACATTGACTCACATTAGCGCTCGTAGTGGTGCTTAAGTGAAACAACGCATTGACTACATTAGCGCTCGTAGTGGTGCTTACGTGAAACAATACATTGACTACATTAGCGCTCGTAGTGGTGCTTAAGTGAAACAATGCATTGACTACATTAGCGCTCGTAGTGGTACTTAAGTGAAACAATGCATTGACTACATTAGCGCTCCTAGTGGTGCTTAAGTGAAACAATACATTGACTACATTAGCGCTCGTAGTGGTGCTTAAGTGAAACAATACATTGACTATATTAGCGCTCGTAGTGGTGCTTAAGTGAAACAATACATTGACTCACATTAGCGCTCGTAGTGGTGCTTAAGTGAAACAATACATTGACTCACATTAGCGCTCGCTGGCCCCAACCGTCGGCTGTCCTGAGATTCTTCATTTAAATTTATCTTTGCAGTGATACCTCAAGAGGAGAGGAATGTGAAAGCAGAACAGAGGAATGGGAGGTGAAATGACAATCCACAGCCTGTTTCCACTCATTCGACCGAGTCAGGAATGGAATGAATTAAGCCTCCATCTAGCGGTGAGGATAGGAATTGTGCCGGCTGCCGAAGCTTGTCGCACTCCTCAGCTAATTATTTTCTTTAATTATTGACAAAATTATTAGCGGAAATATGCACAAAACATGGCACTATTCGCGGCTAACCGATTTGTATAGCCCCACAGCAAGTAATAAATACTTTGCATGTGCTCTGAGGAAGGGTAGCGGTGGTATATAAATATATATATTTGCCAAGGTCATTGACTCTGAGGTATGATTCACCCTGTTTCCGCAAGTATTCGTCAGTCTGGGAGTCTCTTTAGTGTTTGTTAGTTTGTAAGTGTGTAGTCAAATGCTAAATGATTTTTAATTGCACAATGACGCCGTAATTCTATTTAATTTTAATTATTGTTCCTTTGGGGAAAGATGTATTGTATAGTATTGAATCAAAATCTCAAAAGCTATAATTAACGCAGTTAAGTTGGTAAACTGTCAACTTTTACCTCTGTGTCGAAATTCGGTCAGAGAGCATCAAAACCCGGGTACATTTTGTTGTCTGAAATATTTCGCCCCCTCTCTTCTAATTCCCAAACGCCGCTACTGTAGGCGGGCGTGGAGAATGTGGTCGTGATTCAACAGATTTCCACGTTCCATGAGGTATTTCTATACCCTGATGAAAGATGAATGAAAGCTCGGCTTTTTGTTAAAGACTTGTGGCTTTAATACAGGATTGAAATGAAAACTCGGAGCCTGTTTCCAGTGATTCGACCGGGTAAGGTTCCGGTTCCGGTTCCGTGTTTATGTAGTGGTTGGTAGTGCGTTGTGTGTATTTATAGAGACGAAGATAAACGTCCAGTCCACGAACTAGGGTAAGTAACTATACATTCTTAAAATCCCTGACCCGGCCGGGAATCAAACTCAAGACTCTCTGAACTGAATTCAAGGAGCGGACGCACGTATTTCCGTCTAAAGTAGCGAAATAACTAACGATATATGTGGTAGGTCGCGCAACTTCGTTCAACAATGAATGGCGCGGAACTACTGTAGTCTATCCGTGACTGGGAGAGAAGACTGTTAATGAATTAACTAATTAATTAATTCATTCATTCATGCATTTATCAATTCATCCATTCATCAATTCATTGTTCATTAAACTTTCTCCCGAGCTCCCCCTGTGGGTGGGAGCGGTAGAATAACACCCACGCTATCCCCTATCTGTCGTAAGAGGTGACTGAGCCTGGGTTGGCGACCACGGAGCCCTGAGCTGAGTCCTGACATTGCTTCCACTTACTTGTGCCAGGCTCCTCACTTTCACCTATCCTATCTGACCTCTCTTGGTCAACACTTGTTCTTTTACGACCCCGACGGCGTTAGGTATCGAGGCCTAAGGAGTCTTTCATTTTCACGCCCTTCGTGGCCTTTGTCTTTCTTTAACCGATATCTTTATTTTTCGAAGTGTAGGATCCCTTCCATTTTTTTCGTTCTGTTTAGTATTATGTAGAGGATGGTTGCCCAGTTGTACTTCCTCTTAAAACAATGATCACTGGGAGAGAGAACTTGAGTTCAGAGCATTCATTCATTCACTTTGGCAGTCAATATTTCATTCATTCATGATGGAATGCTCAATTCAGTCCAAGTCATTCACTCATTCAATTCAGTCGTGATGTATGTTGTTATTGTAGGGTTGTTGTTGTTGTTTGAGTCATCAGTCCATATACTGGTTTGATGCAGCTCTCCATGCCACCCTATCCTGTGCTAACCTTTTCATTTCTACGTAACTATTGCATCCTACATCTGCTCTAATCTGCTTGTCATATTCATACCTTGGTCTACCCCTACCGTTCTTACCACCTACACTTCCTTCAAAAACCAACTGAACAAGTCCTGCGTGTCTTAAGATGTATCCTATCATTCTATCTCTTCTTCTCGTCAAATTTAGCCAAATCGATCTCCTCTCACCAATTCGATTCAGTATCTCTTCACTCGTGATTCGATCTATCCATCTCACCTTCAGCATTCTTCTGTAACACCACATTTCAAAAGCTTCTATTCTCTTTCTTTCTGAGCTAGTTATCGTCCATGTTTCACTTCCATACAATGCCACGCTCCACACAAAAGTCTTCAAAAACATCTTTCTAATTCCGATATCAATGTTTGAAGTGAGCAAATTTCTTTTCTTAAGAAAGCTCTTCCTTGCTTGTGCTAGTCTGCATTTTATGTCCTCCTTACTTCTGCCATAGTTATTTTACTACCCAAGTAACAATATTCATCTACTTCCTTTAAGACTTCGTTTCCTAATTTAATATTTCCTACATCACCTGCCTTCGTTCGACTGCACTCCATTACTTTTGTTTTGGACTTATTAATTTTCATCCTGTACTCCTTACCCAAGACTTCATCCATACCATTCAGCAACTTCTCGAGATCTTCTGCAGTCTCAGATAAAATAACAATATCATCGGCAAATCTCAAGGTTTTGATTTCCTCTCCTTGGACTGTGATTCCCTTTCCAAATTTCTCTTTGATTTCCTTTACTGCCTGTTCTATGTAAACATTGAAAAGGAGAGGGGACAAACTGCAGCCTTGCCTCACTCCTTTCTGGATTGCTGCTTCTTTTTCAAAGCCTTCGATTCTTATCACTGCAGACTGATTTTTATACTGATTGTAGATAATTCTTCGTTCTAGGTATCTGATCCTTATCATCTTCAGAATCATAAATAGCTTTGTCCAATCAACATTATCGAATGCCTTTTCTAGATCTACGAATGCCATGTACGTGGGCTTGTCCTTCTTGATTCGATCCTCTAAGATCAGACGTAAAGTCAGGATTGCTTCACGTGTTCCTGCATTTCTTCTGAAGCCAAATTGATCTTCTCCCAACTCAGCTTCAACTTGTTTTTCCATTCTTCTGTAAATAATACGTGTTAAAATTTTGCAGGCATGAGATACTAAACTAATGGTGCGGTAGTTTTCACACCTGTCAGCACCGGCTTTCTTGGGAATAGGTATAACAACATTCTGCCGAAAATCGGATGGGACTTCTCCTGTCTCATACATCTTGCACACTAAGTGAAATAACCTTGACATGCTGGTTTCTCCTAAGGCAGTCAGTAATTCAGAGGGAATGTCATCAATTCCAGGTGCCAACTCCATATTAATTGTGACACAAAAATAAGCACTAAATAAGCTAAGGAAGGGGAAAACACATGCTGTCCTAGACTATATAACATTGTTAACGTCTAGCAACTTCTGGCTCGGTGAGGAAAGCAACGGGAAAGTACTTCACTCCTCATTTCCCTGGTACGCCTCTTCAGTGATACCTAGGCCATCCATGACAGCTGATGGCAGACCTGTTGAGTATTCAACGAGCCTTAGAACTGAGGTCTGAACATATATACAACGTCTAGGACAAAATAAATTATACTTAGTGTAGTAACAGTCATTAATTGTAAGAAGGAGAATGTAATTCATGTATCAAATTTCATGATTTTCAATAAGCAAATGCTCTCTCTCTCTCTCTCTCGCTCTCTCTCTCTCTCTCGCTCTCTCCCCAGTTTCAGGATATCCGGAAGTAGGAGATGGGAGTATTCTATTCCTAACTACTGTAGAGTTAAGCAGAAATGACTTGGAGAGACACAGAAGCTCTTACTATGGAGCTGAAATTGTGTGGCATGAGTTTGATTTATTAATATTCATAAAACCTTTTCTCCCGCTTAAAATCATCTCCATCGTGCGTTCTAAAAGGTGTTTTTATGCGTAGTGTTTTCTAAGCTGGGATGTACATTTTTTTTTACGTAGATACACACACATGTGTGGTGTGTGTGTGTACTAGAAGTGGCGATGGGGAAGAAAGACGGGGGAAAAGGGAGACCGCCGCATAGTAGTTGAGTAAGAAAAAAAAATATAAATAAAAAAAGCAAGGTTAGGAAAGAAATGAAGGAAGGAGTTAGTTTGTAAGGTGGGACAGAGAAAGCGATAGAGTTGTTGAAGAAGGTGGGGAGAGGAGGGACTAGGTATGAAGGAGTGTAGAGAAGAGGGGTGAGGGGGGAGGGAATCTTTCTTCTTCTGTCTCTCTCGTTCTCTCGGAGAGGATGAAATGCACATGGATGGAACTCACCAGCTGTAGACCCAACAGGTAGAAGTTAGACCGCACTAACACGCAGACGCTGTAACATTTACGCTGACCGATCGTCATCTCTTTTTATTTCGTTCCTTTTTTACTCTTTTCGAAAATAAAGGAGTACTACTCGAAGAGTATTACTATCGTACTTGTTTTATTTTTACGAAAACACATTTTCTTCTAATTATTCTCAATGAAACCACAGTAGAAAAAAAATACAACGCAAATATTTTTTTCTGAAGAACTGAAGAATTAAATAAGTGACCGTTCAGTGACGTTTTAAACTTAAACAAGCACGAAATATAGGAAATTTTAAAACTGAAACAATAGATGGTGCATCTGTTATATTATAGTCTTTGCTTTTGAAAACTAAGCCACTGATGTTTAGTTTTCCAAAACAGCTAACAACGAAATGAAGACGAAGAAACAAAAAGGACTGAAATTAAAGTGTTTTCGTAAGTGAACATCTGCTCATTATACGTGTATTTAGTTGTGTATTTTTATCGTTGTTTACTATCAGACAATGTGGTTGTTTTGGTTGTTTCCAAGCGGACTGCAGGTGTTGTCGTTGTTTAACTGTTGTTTTTGTCACCGTCGTCTTTGTCAACGGAATGGATCTGAAAAAATACAGCAGCAGCAGCAGCAGTGGCCCCATAACGGTGATTGTCACTTCTTCTGAAGACAGTAACAAGTGGTAAGTTGTATACAAATTAAAGCGTTTTAACAGTTCCCTTTTGCATGAGTTTGTTGTGTACATGTTATTACTCACTTGTACACTGGAAAATCCCTTCCCCTCCTCTCGTGTAAGATTTATCAACTATTTCTAGGTATAAATCAGAGATTTAAAATACCTTTACACACACATAATGAAAAATATGGTTTGGAATCGTTAAAAGAATTTTGTGAATGTTGTTAAGATTGTTAGCCACTAAATGGAAGGGAGTGATTCTCTATTTGTGATTTACGATCACGCCCCCTCACCCTTTCCCCTGATGTTACTGGTCTCTCGATGAGTAATGTTTGTGAAACATCATAATTCAAGGTTAAGAAGATAGGCACATGTGAAATTCAACATGAATATTTGACATCAAAAATACTTTTGGAACAGTGAAACAAATTTGTCTATGAAATGAATTCAACGTAATGAAATCAACATACTAAAATCTACTGAAGAAATATAGGCATCAGATTGTGATTTTTATACATTTTTTGCCCTTGCTAAGATATTTTATGTGTATATTTCTCTTCATATTTAATTCGAAAGGAGAAGTGCGTAGATGCAGTGTTGATTGAGGCTAATTATGAATGGTTAATTTCTCCGTATAATTATGATGTTTTGAAACCTAATGTATGCATAACAATTAGTCGTCTTTGTCGTTTCAGGTTTTTCTATTTTAGAACAGTGCAGATTGTTTTAAAAGTTGAATCAGTGTTCGTTTAATTGAAAACTAACTGATCCATAATTCTTCGCCACCACATCCCCTTAGCTTGTTGTAACTGGCCCTCAAATATTTTGTCTTCTGGTGGACTGAACGCTTTTTATTTTCCCAAATTCAAAGTTTAATTCAATGATAAAAAGTCATGTCAAAATTAGTTTAACAGCTTCGTAGCTAGAAATAACAGCATTTGTATTCAAAGGAAACACGTTTCTGAATATCCATAGTTTAAATACTTACCTTTTCCAAATATTTTTGTAATAGTGTATATTGAAGAACACGAGAGGCCATTCTAATAAGCTATGAACAAAATCCATTATGCTTTTTCAAAAGTTTTGGTGTAACAAAATCATAAAAGCTTCTTTCAATGTTAGAGATACAGAAATGAGTTTATGATGAAATTTAAGCCTTTATAGCAATTCGCAACCAAATATATTTTGAATATCGTTTATGCTAGTCTTTGTATTTACTCGTTGACATTCAGAATATTTCCTTTAATCACCCTTCTTCCCTTTAGAGATTTAAAATGATAAACCATAATTTAGAGAATAATTCTATTCTTAAAGAAAATAATTGAAGAATTTAGTTTTAGTTTACTTCCTTTGTAGAAAAGAGAGTATGCTATATTTATGCATATTGTCTATGTTCATATCAAAGAAAGATAAAATCGTTCGGCCACTGAATATTGTTCGTAAGAATTTCTTACATACTAGTCAGATAATCATAAATTAATTTACATCAAACAAGGCGTTAGTTTTTGCTGACTAATCTGTTTCAGCTTCTTTAAAACATTTTTGTAAAATGTGATGCATTTACAATGTTCTGGGGTAAATATTATGTAGATATTGCGGAGAGAATGTAAATGGACCGCATGAGGTAAACCAAGTGCGTTTTGATCGCGGGAAAATGTCTGTATCTGATTGCACAAAGAACATACACACTGCTATTCTGAAAGAACATTTAGAATTTGAAGCATCTTACTTCATTGATTGTTGATTTAATGTCCTTCCAATGAAAAGTATTTCTTACTGTAAGCTATTTCGAAACAGGAAATAATTCTGATATTTCTCCCTGTGAACAGCAATGAACTCGTCTTGGTTTGTGAACATATTAAGAATATTTAATCAAAACCACTGCAAACAATTTCGAGAAATTTTCTTCGTACAATTCTATATCTTTTATTTCTGTTTTCAATGTATTTCGCTTTGTTAAAAATAGTTTATTAAATTTTAATATGACTTCCAAAATGTTCTGTTCACAAAATGTAATAATTGATGTTAACATAATTTATAATATCCGTCCAGATTTTCCAAATGAACAGTTCGCTGTATAGGCTATATGTCATAATTTAGTTATATAACGAAGTAACATGTACGTCAACTGAAGGTTCAATGATACCATTAGACATTGTAGTCATCGACAGGAAATTCAACAGTCAGATTTGAGTGATATGAAAATCAGCACAAAGCGGTTGATACAGTAAAGAAGAGGCACTAAGAACCTTGTTTTTCTGACTTGGGATAAAAGTCTAAAATTAATAACTGGGAAGTTAATGGTATGTTTTTTGGTGCGCACAGATTAAGCACAAATTCCTCTGTGAATATTTTCAAATGGTTTAGACTCCCTACGAATGTTCTTCAATATTGTGATTTTAAGAGATTCCCTCCATTTTGTGCAAAACCGTCTGTATAAATTAAAATAATTGCCATTGAAATGTATAGAATCAGGCTGTAGCTGTCCGAAAATATTGAATATTGCGATTAATATTCTTTAAATTTCTATGAAAATTAAGTAAAAGTATTTAATTTCTGTTGTTTTCATAGATTTATCGGTAGGCTGAACCTTTGAGAACTCCTAGTATAAGGACAAATATCCACAGTGGATTTTCTCTTTCACAGAGTATGTAGATTGATAGATAGGTAGAAAGATATATCGTTTATATTGTGGTAACATGAGGGATTTAAGCCCTATGATTCATTTCAACAATGCAATTACAATAGCATTAAACTAATACACCAAAATGTATCTCAAAAGACAAATTAAAATGTAATTAAATTAATAGTAAAACACAGACATAATTGACATGATAATAAAACACTATGAATAGAATGTTTAACATGAAAATATTCAATGAAAATTCATTAAGAAAGTAACAATAGTAATAATAGAAATAAAAACTAAAGTAGAACTCTGTAAGTTACAACTACAACTGTAACTTTTAACGAAAGCTCATTCATACGTCATTCATCGTAAAAGTCGGTTGGATACACTCGGCAAGTGATTTCTATATTTTGTCTTAAATTTCATACGAGAATGAAGATATCTATGTTGTCCAGTTTCACCGATATATAATTAGTTTAGTGGCCTGCTGTTCCGAGTGTTTCGGGTTCAATTCCCGGCCGGTCCGAGGATTTTAACTGCATTTGGTTAATTCCTCTGGCTCGTGAACTGGGTATTTCTGTTCGCCTTAGTATGCTTCTCCGGGCTGAGTGGCTCAGACGGTTGTGGCGCTGGCCTTCTGACCCCAACTTGTCAGGTTCGATCCTGGCTCAGTCCGGTGGTATTTGAAGGTGCTCCAATACGTCAGCCTCGTGTCGGTAGATTTACTGGCACGTAAAAGAACTCCCGCGGGACTAAATTCCGGCACCTCGGCGTCTCCGAAAACCTTAAAAGAGTAGTTAGCGGGACGTAAAACAAATAACATTATTATTATTATTATTATTATTATTATTATTATTATTATTATTATTATTATTATTATTATTCATCTACAGTGAAATGTTCCGACTGTAAAACTAGTACCACGAAACAACAGGGGTAGAGGTGTTACTCCCAAGTGGCGCGCCCCAGGTGGCGGATAGGGGTGTCCTAACCGGCTTGCCGGCGGACTTGAGGGAAATAAAATAGCTCTCGCGGACCAAACACTCGTACCCTTGTGGGTGAGGGATTAAGGTAAGGAATACACCCGCGGTACCCCTGCCTGTCGTAAGAGGCGACTAAAAGGAGCGGCCAAGGGAAGATCGAATTAGAACCATGAGACTACTAGTAATAAGTACCACCACGCGGGGAACACCATGGGTCGCTTTTACTTGCGCGTAGTACCACTATGTTGGGTACACACTAGGTTTGTGATTAATAGCGACAGTGTGTGAATCAGGATGAGTTTTACAGTACCTGTGATTAGTACCACTCTATGAACGACACAACGGGGTAGTACGAATCCCTGTGATTAGTACACCTATGTGAGGAACACCATAGGTTTGCGTTGCCTGTAAATGGCGCCGTAATGTCCGTAGGTCTGTAATACATGTGCGAATTTCATTACCTGTGAGTAGCACCATAATGTGTGGAATACCGCGAGTCTACGCTACTTTTGATTAGTACCGCAACATGGCAAATACCATGGCTCTACTTTCCTAGCGAGAAGTACCAATGTGAGTGGCCGATGACCTGAATGTTGGACCCCATTAGACTACAAGCATGACCGATTCAGGACTGTGCTTTTGAAGCAGCCCCTTGGTTAGTAATACTATTGTTTAACCTTAGTTGCTGGGAATGTGAGGCATTGCGAGTCGGATCCACTGATTGTTTTAAATTCTTATCCATCCATTCATTCTTCGTCATCACGGTTTGAATTCTAGTCAGTGGATGATTTTGGATTTTTAATTGTTATTACATTTCGCCTCATTTCGTACCATTAGGGGCCGATGACCTATATGTTACGCCCCTATAAGCAACAAGCATCATCATCATCATCATCATCAAAACCAGGCTAAATCCGTGCAAAGTACCAACCCCAGGTAATTGGAAAAGGGGGAGGGGGAAGAACAAGACCTTGAAAAGTGTGAGGTCAAAATAGGATTAAAAGTTTCCTGCGGAAAAACAGAATGGATCACCAGTATCAATTATAATATCCAACAACGAAACTATCAAGAGTGTCAACAAATTCAAATACCTAGCTGGAATTATAACGGTAACAGCATGAAGACGCAAATTCACAAAATGGAATAAAATTTATTATGAGTATAGTCTACAACAAAAAGTCAGTATACAGGAATTCTACATTGAGACACTACAAAACTGTAATCCTTACAGCAGCTTGATATGCAACAGAATGTTTGAATACCTTCTCAAATAGAATATTAAGCAAAACAGGAAAGAGAATCCTAAGGAAAATTATGGGACCTATTTGTAAGAATGACATGTACAAATTGAGACCAGAATGAAATTTAGACAAAGCATCAGAAAAAATAGGCCATGCTTTCGGAAAAAGGAAGATAAAGATTCTTTGGTCACTTGTTCAGAGTGGACAAAGGCAGATTAAAAACTTTTGAACACTGTAAAAATATTAATACTAACCCAGCATTTATTTCGAAGAAGACGAAGATGATTTGGAACTGCTAAATATTAAAAAAGAACAAACTGAAATAGAAAATAATGTAGGTAATTTTCGAAAGAAAGCCAAGAAGAAATCAGGCGGTAAATGGACGGAAGAAGGAAAAAACCACCGAGAAAGTATTGGTAAGGTGAGAAGAAGAAAAGAATGGCCTAATAGAATGAATGAATAGATTATTATTATTTATTATTAATAATTTATTGTGGCTGCCTCTGTGGTGTAGTGGTTAATGTGATTGGTTGCCAACCCCTGAGGCTCGAATTCGGTTCCCAGCTCTGCCGCGAAATTTGAATAGTAGTTCGAGGACTGGAACAGGGTCCGCTCAACCTTCCTCGAAGTGTCTTTCCGTGGTTTCCCACTTCTTCTCGAGGCAAATGCCGGAATGATACCTAACTTAAGGCCACATCCACTTCCTTCCCTCTTCATTGCCCATCTATTTCAATCCTCCCGTCCCCCACAAGAACCGTGTTAGCACAGTACGTGAGGCCGCCTGGGCGAGGTATTGGTCCTCCTCTCAAGGTGTATCCCCGACCAAATGTCTCACGCTCCAGGACACTGCCCTTCAGGTGGTAAAGAATGGATCCCTAGCTGAGTCTGGGGGAAAAACCAACTCTGGAGTGTAAACGGATTATTATTATTATTATTATTATTATTATTATTATTATTATTATTATTATTATTATTTTCAGTCGGCGCTATGTATGAATCCAGCCCTATTTTACAGCCGGAACCTGTGGGGCAACCCTATTTGAAGGAATATATTCAATATTGTGTGTCTCTGTTCTTCGTGTTTCGTGCTGGGTGTAACCGATAGGGTGTGTATTAATATGTACACAACACCCTGTCCCGCGTGACAATGTCGTGTCCCACAGGGTGAAATTAAAGACAGCATAAAATTGTATGGCTTATAATCTGGGTGCACGCATTTTAGGGCAGTCATAGGTTAGATTGCAAACTAATTTGGTTAGTAGGAAGTGTCGACTGCCGGGCTGAGTGGCTCAGACGGTTAAGGCGCTGGCTTTCTAACCCCTACTTGGCAGGTTCGATCCTGGCTCAGTCCGGTGGTATTTGAAGGTGCTCAAATACGACAGCCCCGTGTCGGTAGATTTACTGGCACGTAAAAGAACTCCTGCGGGAATAAATTCCGGCACCTCGGCGTCTCCGAAGACCTTATAAAGTAGTTAGTGAGACGTAAAGCAAATAACATTAACATTATTAGGAAGTGTCGACTAGCCCGTTCTTCCGTTATGTAGTGAGAGTAACATGAATTCCAAGGGTTCTAATAGTACGTACCCCTAATGTTTATGCAAATCTCATAGCTCAAGCGTTGTGTAGGACAGACTATACTTGTTACTCGCTTCAATAAGGTTGCATTCTAACCTGTTACTGACTAAAAATCCGGATACTACTAATTAGCAATGATATCAATTGAACATGCGCGAACCATAACACTCCTTAACATTCCATACCAGTCAGCGCGTGTACTTCCATAAGTCGTATGCCTTTTTTTTCGTGCCTTTATAACTTGTGAAGTTGAAGTCAAAGAAGTTCAGTTCGGTTCTATTCCAATTCGTTCATCAAATCATCATTTCAACAACTGAAATATCGGTCAAGCTGAGGAGCGACCAGCAGGCGCGCGCACTCCTGTTTGCAATAACAGGCAGCCTGTCACTAATTTATTTTTTACTGGCAGCTGTCACTGAATGAGATAAATCGGAATGATTAATTTTGGGGGTTAAGTAATCACCTTTGTGTACTTGAGTGTGTGGAAAGGAGTCTGATGACTTGTATTGTGATGACTGTGTACTGTCAATCAGTCACCACTGATTTGCATTTCGGGCTGTCGCCAGGTGGCAAATTTTCTATCGTTTGCTTATCTAAACTTTTCTTAAATAATTTCAAAGACGTTGGAAATTTACCAAGGGGCCCAAAATTTGCAGTTGGATTTTGTCTTTCAAATTGGCGATTTGAATATAAATTCCAAACCATGACGAAAATAGCATTGAATATAGAATCTTATACTAATTCAAGTGCTACTAAGGGGTTGTAGTAAGTATGCAAGCGAGTATGGTTTATTTTGTCTCGAATTTCTTTTGGGATTTATGCAATTTTTCCTACCTGAGCCATTCGCTATAGACACGACTCTCGTCTGTGGTATTCCACTTCATCTTGTTTCCTTCTTGAGATGCAGGGCTAGCACTGACCAAGGGGAGTGCTATGTCGGTGTATTCACAATATCTTTGTCCATCTTGACTAATGCGGCCAGTTCAAACTGAAAAAAATAGAGGTGAAAAGTGTCTAGGATAGAATAACCTCCTTTAACTATAACAATGAGCGTATTTGACGCAAATTGGAAGATCTAATTCATGTATTTCACCAAAAATAGCATGACCCCTGGACCAACAATAATATTGCGAAAATTGCAAGACCTAATTCATGTATTTCACCAAAAAATTCACAACCCCTGGACCAATTATAATATTAATTAATAAATTATGGAGGAAAGATAAAGAAATCGGAATGGATCGCAGTAATTTAATAATAATAATCAAACAAAGCAAATAACTTTAATTGCTCTGAAAGACTTCACAAACAAACGGCAAAAGACATATTGAATTCCAGTAGACACTCCTAATATACACGGCAATGTACGTATGTGTATATATCTGTTTTAATAAGGGTATTTATTAATCCACCGCTAATTTTACTCAGTTACTCTAAAACAATCACTATCTTCAATTTAAGACAGAAATAATAATGAAATTCTATGGATACGATTCGTTCATATAACCTGTCTTTTATTTACAATATAATCAGCCAGTTACATTGCTGTGGTATTGCTTGCGCCCTGGCTTCGCATTTCGCCCTCTTAAGTCTTCACAGTACAAACTACAGTATTAGAAGTGAGCTGTTCTCGGAACTTCCCACGCTCATGTCTTTCGCTCAAGGGTTTTGTTGCTTATTGTAAGACATCTAAGTATGGTATATGGGGCATTGAAATGAAAACCGGACACCCACCATAACACACATTCCTCTCGAAAGGTCGCAACACTGTTGTTTCGTATCGATGCTGTCATCGCTGGGTTAGGAGAATTGCATAGTGACAACTCACAGATACACAGATACACGCAGTTGTTGGATTATGTCTTGGTTGGTGCGTGGACTGGTCTAGTGTGTTTGTACAGGTGTAGAAATGGAGGCAAGCAAAGAAGAGCAGAGAAGTGTGGTTATTTTTTGGTGGCGCAGCACTATGAAGACACTTAGCAGAAACTTAGAAAGTCAAAACATCCTGGAATGCTCTCGAACGAGTCATCCTGTTGCATGATATTGTTCACCCCCATACTTCCAATCTAACGAAGGCTATTTGGTTGGGAAACCCTTCAACATCCTCCGTTTAGCCCGGATCTTCCACCTTGTGAGAACGTCGATTGCATTCGGACGAGGAAGTTCAAGAATGGGTGCAGTTGTGGATCAATCAGCGACCTACCTCTTTCTACAAAACTGGAATTGATCACTTCGTCTCCCAGTGGGAAAAATGTATTAACGCTTTCGGTAATTACTCTTGAATAAAACCATTCCATGGTCACGTTGTAGCAGGTGTTCGCTTTTCATTTGATTGTCCCTTATAATTTAACATTAGCCTTACATCAGACGTTCTTTGCCCGCCTTTATACTTTCATATCAATAGAAATATCCATGCTACAATTGACATAACAGATTTATATCTATGAAATTGAAATTTTATTCTTCACTTTCAGTCTGTGAATACAAACTCTTCTTTACTATTCTCTTCTTCTTTTGCCCGTTTAAAATATATGCATCATATTGAAATAGCATTCAATTTTCCATTCATGTTCGAAAATATTAATTTTGATAGTCCCCGAAACTGATAATGTTAGTTCCTCGCGGTAGGGGAAAATGCTTTTAATTTGAGTACAGTTTTTACGCTCTAGTTATGATACGCTGAGTTGCACAAAAAGTCGTATATTTTTTAAAGTGCCTTGATGCGGGGAAATAAAAAGGTAACAATAATATTCGCTTGAATGCCGTCGTTCCAACCGCTGGTATTGCTGAATGCACCTTTGGCAAAACTATTTGTTCATTACTCAGTTCTTTGAATTGAGGGGGAACGAATTGCACTACCCGTCCAGTCAAATGAAATGGTGAGGAATGTAATTGAAAGTAACGCGTTTTCTTTCTTCTGTAGGGAACAAAAATTATTGTAAGCGTGCATTATTCAGTTAATAATGGTTTTACGGCTACTTGTTTTCTCAAAAGTCCAGTAAAAGTTTTATGATTCTTAATTAACAGTTCTAACTGAAAAAAATACAGAAATAAATGGAAGGTTAGCGGTCTAATAAAATTATTTATTAAGGACATTATTATTTTACTTTTGTGAAAATTATTTCCTTGTCACCCATTCTTCAAGGCCATCCTTGTGGTCTAGGTTTGTAGTGCCTCTTCTAAAGTAAGATTTTCACCAGTTTTCGTGGAATAGCTAGTTAACTGTTGTCCGTACGTCCCCTTACACTTAAGTTCGATCCCAGATTAGATTTATGTCAGCTAAGGAGTTTTTCTCTAAATGAGGCATTTCCGTGTCATTGACTTCCGACTTGTTAACTGACCCATACCCCTACAGTAAGGAGCCTCCGTGGCTCAGGCAGCAGCGCGCCGGCCTATCACCGCTAGATCCCGGTCACTCCATGTGTGATTTGTGCTGGACAAAGCGGAGGCGGGACAGATTTTTCTCCGGGTACTCTGGTTTCCCTTGTCATCTTTCATTCCAGCAACACTCTCCATTAACATTTCATTTCATCTGTCAGTCATTAATTATTGCCACAGAGGAGTGCGACAGGCTTCGGCAGCCGGCACATTTCCTATCCTCGCCGCTAGGTTGGGGCTTCATTCATTCCATTCCTGACCCGGTCAAATGACTCGAAACAGGCTGTGGATTTTTCTTTTTTCACCCCTACAGTAACTGATACAAACGTTGTGGTTAATACAGTACCAAATAAATTTCCTTCAGTTGTGATTTTCCTGGTTAATGTTACGTTCACTGGTCCCACCAGAGTATCTACACGCCGGATTATTATCCGAAAGAAATTTCTCCAACAAGGAAGTCTGTAGCAAAACAGACAAAACTGCAGACACAATCCGCAACGGAAACGGGTTGACCAAAACGATCTTTTATTGTTAAAACGAATTTAAAATCCCAAACCACGATGCTTTGGTTTAGAAATGCCAAAGAAGGCCTCCAAATTGTACAAATTAAACCAGAAAGAACCTTTGACAGAGATCTCTTCCGAGAAAAGTTAGTGACGGACTAACCCGAGACCAACAACCGGAATGAAGACGCGATGTCCCTTGGACAGGGGAACGCAAGCAGGCTCACTCAGACAGAATGAGGGAATTCTGGGCTCCAAAGGGAGCAAAGCTCACTGCCAAATGTAACAAGACTTAATGTGGTCCTCCACAGCGCCAAATAATAATAATAATAATAATAATAATAATAATAATAATAATAATACTTGCATTTGCAAACGAATTAGTGTTCTTCGATGAAAATCTAGAGACTGCCACTACACAGATAGAGGTCTTGCAAGAAACAGCAGAAAAGGCAGGACTGCAAATATCCTTTGAGAAAACTAAGTACATGAACATAGATCCCAAAGAACCAACATGCACAATGAAGACTAAGTATGGTGACATAAAGAGAGTCCACAAATTCAAACATCTAGGGGAGATTCTGACTCCTAACAATAGCGAGAAGCCAGCTATCGAAGGAAGAGCAAAGCAGATGGAGATTGCATTCAGACTATGCCAGAAAAGTTTTAAGTCCAAATCCCTCTCCTATCAAGCCAAACTCAGACACTATAATACCGTGGTGAAACCTGAATTCCTCTATGCAGCAGAGACAATTGGCAGAAAGGTGATCACAGAAATAGGAGAGAAAGAACGTAAATTTCTGAGGAAAAGTATGGAATCCAAGAAAGCAACAGGAAGTGAGTTTACTCTCCGTTTGAGATCAAATCAGGAGCTGTATTAAAAATGCCAAAACATTTCAACCTCGATAAGGAAAAGGCGATTGACTTTCTATGGACCT